>NC_092237.1:5092304-5284804 GCF_036320965.1 Panulirus ornatus
AAATTTTAAGAAAATTATGAAAAAGACATCTGTTCAATTTGTCATAATACAGCACAGCAAATCTTATCCTACTAGTTATGTATATAGTTTACACCATTCCTACTTAATGTGATAGCACTACCATGGTTGTCTCACAAAATCATCTCCAAACTCCAGAGCTCAAACGACTGTACCATATTCCAGTAAACTTTCACCAAAGTAAACTGCTGAAACACGTGTTCATTCCTTTACCATTTTAATGAACTTAGATTTCTTTAAGTGTACCCAAATTCCCAAAATATCCTGTGAGGCTAGTCTAATGAACAAACAAGTTCAGAATCATTAAATAATTCAGTAATGAAAATAAATAACATTCCAAATGTATGCAATGTGACAATGGCTTTGAAGTTTAGATATCAAGCTCGGAAAATACAATAAAACCACCCAAACCCAAGACTAACTGGCGTGTGTGGGTACTGGGTTGGGCAGAGATAAATCCTGTACCATGTTTTACATGTAATCATGTAATCAAATTTTTCATAAGGTCTTTTGAGGTAATCATCTTAACCAAGAAGTATCTTACTCAGACCTACTTTATATTTCAAAAGCATCCAAGTGACATGAACTACAACAAACAGGGAAAAATTTCTTATAAAACCTAATCAATTATACATTTCTTACGAGTTTTTGTTACTTTCATAATTAAAGTACGAGATACATTCAATCTTTAATTCTGAATCTTCCTACTGGTGTAAGTGAAAAGTTGAAATCATGGAGGATATTCCTGAAAAACTGAATTTCTGCATTAGGGCAAGAGAGGACATTCATGGAAAATCCATCATCTTACACTCAATCCACAACTTTGTCCTGAACATCTGAGCATGCTGTTGTATTTCAACAATAATGATAAAACTGCAAACCATATACAGTAAGGCATAAAAAAAAAATCATTACCAAAGAAACCGAACACAGTAAACTACTATCTGATGAAACAGCTGCTACAGCAGATCAGATGCTTTCCCACAAGTATGTCACTTATGCATAAATTATCCAAACCATAAAAAAATGAAAAACATGAAAATGTCTTTAGAAAGTAACAACATAACTCCTAACCTTAACAAAAGAACAAAACACATGAGCCTTTAGAAAGTAATACCCCTTAACTGTAACAAAAAACAAAACATGTGAACAAGAATCTTTAGAAAGTGATAACATATCCCCTAAATGTAACAAATGAACAAAACACATGAAAAAAGTCTTTAGAAAGTAATAACCCCTCTATGACAAAGAATAAAACACATGAAAAATTCTTCAGAAAGTGAAAAAATAACCCACTAACTTTAACACAAGAACAAAACGCATGAAAATAGTCTTTGGAAAGTAATAACGTAAACCTTAACTGTAATTAAACAAAATGCGTGAAAAATTGTCTTTAGAAAGTGACAACATATCCCCTAACTGTAAAAAAAGAACAAAAAACATGAAAAGTCTTTAGAAAGAAATAAAACATAACCCCTAACAGTAACAAAAGAACAGAACACATGAGAGTCTTTAGGGAGTGATAACATAACCCTTAACCATAACAAAAGAACAAAACACATGAAATGTCCAATAAAACATAACCCCTAACCATAACAACAGAACAAAACACATGAAAAAAGAGTCTTTAAAAAAATGATAATATAACCCCAAACTGTACCAAAACAAAACATATGAAACGTCTTTAATAAATAATAACATACCCCTAACCAAATGAATAGAACAAAACACATAAAGTCTTTAGGAAGTGACAACATAGCCACTAATAGTACCAAATATCAAAACACATGAAAAAATCTTTACGAAGTGATAACATAGCCACTAATTGTACCAAATAACAAAACACATGAAACGTTTTTAGAAAGCAACATAACCCCTAACTATAACAACAGAAGAAAGCATGACAAAAATAGAAAACACATGAAAAAGTCTTTAGAAAGTGATAGCTAAGCCTCTAACCGTAGCAATAGAAGACACATGAAAAAGTTTTAGAAAGTAATATAACCCCTAACTGTAACAGAACATAGCACAAGAAAAGTCTTTAAAAAGTGATAACATGGCCCCTTACGGTAACAAAAAAACAAAACACTTGAACTGTATTTAGAAAGTAATAACAACCCCTACCTGAAACAAAAGAATGAAGCACATGAAAAGTGTCTTTAGAAAGTGATAACACAGCCCCTAACCATAACAAAATACTTGATATGTCTTTGGAAAGTGATAACATAGCCCCTAACCATAACAAAACACTTAAAATATCTTTAAGAAGTGATAACATAACCCCTCACAGTAACAACAGTACAGAGCACATGAAGAGTCTTTAGAAAGTAATAACACCTGAACATAAAAAAAGAGAACATGAAAAATGGTTTTTTAGAAAGTATTAACATACCTTAAACAAACAATAAATTGAAATACTACATAGTAGCAGAGTAACAATGTGTGGTGGTCGGCCTACAAGCAGAAAAACTCTAAAAAGGCATTTTGGATAAGGTAGAGGAAAAACAATTTTCCACAAAGTCATAATGAATAAATTCGTCAAACAAATGTGGTCTACATCATTTACTTTTGCGTCCCCTTTCATTAATTAAGGATTTTGCCATTCTTAGTGCAATGGGAGGGAGTCTGGAGGTGGGGGGGATAATGCACAAATTGAGTTATTTGACATGCTTTATTATAGTTAAGCAATCAATAATGCATTGGCTCATTAACCACCTTAAGACGACTATGAATGGGTCGTCAGGTGGGCAAGCCAGCCAAGCTGGCGTCTACAGCAAACGCGCCCTCTGACCTTATAACAAGTTAAGTAAGTCTTGAGTGAAAGGCGAAAAAAAAAAAAAAAATTGAGAACATGAAGATACCCACAACTCGTGTGGGAATAGAAACACAATCAATGACAAATGGCAACGCCCTGGGCAGATCACGAGATTCCCATAAAACTATAGACCTGGGGTTTTCCTATACAGCAAGCATATTCCCTTTCCAAAACTGAACATATTCAATATGTCATACAAGCAATACCTTAAGGGATATACAGGAGTTTATAATCATGGAGAGTTAGTACTTACCGAAATCTTTGGCCGAGAATTGCACTGTATCAAATTGGCCCCCCAAAAATCTCAACTGTCCCGTGTAGTCTGATGTGGACCAACGGAGGCGAAACAAGACGTCTTTTCTTATTCCCAGTGATTCCTGGTGTTCTGTTGGGCTACCTTCTGGACACTCGTCTACCCTTCGTCAGTCCTGACCAATCGACTACGAAGATGACGATGTAGTACTTAAGCAAACGTGTACCGTGTTCTGCTAGTCTGTTCACCGTGTCTCGGTTTTCGAGAGTAACAAAGATGATTTCACTATCAAGCTTTCCAATTCGTTCGGTCACCAGTCTCACATCATCTGTATCACTCCAAGTAAATGCATATCGACATAATTTGTCCTTATAAAAGAATATCCAAGAAGGGAATTGTATTTGTAAACCTATAGAATAAGTGGTTATTCGTCCTGGGATTGGAGTAATTGCGATATATAAATTCTTTTCTCGTACTTAACATTATGAAGTATTTTAAGACAATAAAATAGTTTTGCAAGTGAGCACTCAGGTCTACACTAGTACACTAGCCTGTTCTTGATTGGCTAGACCTCTGTGACATCATACAGCGGGCTGTATAAACTAGTAACATGGATTTTTATTATACAAATTATGTTGACACGGTAAAAAAACTAAATGCTGTAAACATTTAATTCCAAAGACATGATAACCAGATTCTTCATGTAGAATACTGAGCTAATCTTAAAACTTTCTATGGTTTATTTCAGGCAAATATCAGCTTGACTGTATGTAGCCTTGAAGAGTGAATGTGCCGTCACGTGCAACGGGTCTTGAGGGTGAATTACTCTTCAGAAAGAATGAAAGGTTCAATGATATTAAAGCAAAAAATGTACACAAAGAATGCAGACATTTGTCAAGTCATGTTAGAACAATACATGTATCAATTATATATATATATATATATATATATATATATATATATATATATATATAGATAGATTAGATAGATGGATATAGGTAGATAGATATAAATACATCAAATGACTTTGTTTTTTAGTTTTCTCGCTTTAACTAGAAGTCCATATTTATCTTTTCTTCTACCTTCGTAGTCATATATGGCAACTGGTCCATACTGGTTCCTCATAGATCAGTCGATTACTTCCGTATTTCGTAAATAACTGCCCTATAGAGATTGTGGTTTGTGTAAGACCCAATCCTATAAACAGTTTCAATATATATTTCAGGCGTTCATTGTTTTAGGTTTGTTTCACCTAAACTAACTAGTTTGTAGCAGAAAAAACACATGGGTTTTTCTAAGAGATGAGTATTGATGAATTACCTGGCCTCGTCGCCAATCAATAGAATGGAATTTATGAGGTATATATCGCAAGAAGGACAGCTCTGAATTAGAAAATCTCCATTTACTAGGATAACCTGGGAATATATATAAGTGTAGCAGGCCACTTGAGGAAGCTAGTGATTGCAACTAGCCAGCTAGTGTTGTACTTATCCGAATTATTTTCAAACTAACATTCAGGTTAGCGTTTATTTATTTCATTCATCACTGTTTGTAGGTAATGTTTGTTTCTTCAATGACCCTGAATTTCTTTTATTGGAATCCATTGGTGCGTGCCCTCCTTTGGACTGATATATAGTTATTTATATCTCATCTATCTTCATTTGACAGATAAGATTTTGACGAATCTCTTTTATCCAGGTTTCAATAACAGCAGGAATACCTGTACTTTCTGGTACCCGTGAATCATTCGTTTTATCTATAGTATTTCTGTTCTTTGCTTAATAAAAGTTTTAGTGTACATTTCCAGTCCCTTGCTACTAGCGGAATCCAAATTCTTCACAGCCATCCCTTATTTCTAGTATTACAACAATTTTCTGTGACCCTTCAGTCATTCATTTACTTAGCAGTATCACGTCGCTGTTAGCAGACATAGTGGCGACTACCCTTTCGACTGACCTAGATAATCTAACACGGCTGCCTACCCCATAGAAAGGTGTACCGTAACCCCAGCAAACACCTCACTCTTGCCACATAATGCGCCCCAGATTTCAATAAATGGTACTGCTCTTTCCTTGCAGTGTTATACCAGACGACACTTCACCCAGGTTGGCAAGAGCAGCCATCTATTTTTCTCCACAGATTATCTCTATATCCTTCCTTGTATTTGCATAGCAACTCCTCGCCTCTCCGCTCTCCAAGATATCATTTCCCCAGCAGAGGCAGATAATGGAGTGAACTTTATTACCTGACGCTAGCCTGTCTAATCTCTTCACATACTACTCGATAGAGTGCTCTCAATTATACCAATAGGCTATGAGCCCAGCAGCTATACGGATAATGCGAAAATTCATGATAATAACAATTATTCATTTTGAATTACAGTACCACGCACCAGATGTAGTATGAGGAGAACAACTGACGTAAGCAGATCCTCTGATAACCACTTGTGGTGAACACCTGCTCCCATCCTGATCACATGAAAGCAGTTATACTTTTTTTCCCTTCACATTGGAGGCTCCAATCACGGATAAAAGTCCATATTAAAACTGGACCTTAATAGATATATTGAGAGAATTATGAGGGGGAAAAAGAGGGATAAGGGAATGTATATATGAATTTTGCAGGAAGTGAAAAACATGTTTTTTTAAAATGTGCCAGCTGATGCAACAACAACCACAGAGATAGATCGGCCAGAGAGGAAGCTAGATACGAAGAAGCAAAGTGAAGGAGGGGATCCAAAAGAGGGGAGCTTAGAGATGAGACCCCGATGCCACACCATCAAAAGCTTTGGATATGTCAAAAGCAACTATACAAGACACTCCAAAATCTTTCAGGGAGGATAACCAGACATTGGTAAGATAGGAAAGAATACATCATCAGTGGATCTCGCCTTACGGAAGCCGTGTGTCGGTTTATTGCAACGTATGGATAAAGTGCTCTAGTTGTCTCAAGTGTCTTTCACCACCCTTATCCAATCATCTGTAATAGTGAAAATCCTCTGCATATAAACATGATCTCGGAAAATGTCACATAAGGCTTCCCCAAAGAGACAGATACCCAATAAATACGGACAGACGTATCACAGAATCTTCTTTAGGTTAAAGTCCTTCATGTCCCTAACATATATTTCAAACTTAGACTCAAATTCAACGTGAAAATTTTCCTTATACAGAAGTCTTTAAGCAAATCTATTACCTTCACAAAAATACCAAAAACTGCAAGTCACAGGTAAGGAAATTTTTTGGCCCAAAAGCATTTTTGCTTTAAAATTGAAATATGACTGCAATTACTATTGTTCTTTATCCTTCTAGGATATGGCGGGTGCTCCAATTTGCCATAGTAAAAATCAGAGAAGGTCAAAGTTCCGGTTCTCTTTAGTAAATTAATCACTGAATATCCTCAAACATGTTAGCATTTCAGACTATGAAGTAAAATTAGAATAAAGATGCCACATTGATATACTTGGAGTCTTTTTGACAATGCTATCTAAGAACTAACCTACACTTGTCCAAAGACGCAGTCGATGTCCTGCAAATAAAATGTTGAAGGACAGTATGAGGTATGAGGAGTGATCGAGCAAGAATAGTGTGAAAGAGTGAGGTGGTAAGAAGAGTATGGTTCTGAGAGCTGAAGAGGGTGTACTGACAAGGTATGGTCATATGGAGAGGGTGTGGACGGGCTTATCTAGACAGTTTTCATGTCAGAAGTGGAGGGAACAAGATGACCAAAGACGAATTGGACGGATGGAGTAAAAGATGCTATGAAGTATCAGGGCCTAAATATGCAGGAGGGTGTGAAGCATGCATGGGATGAGTTAACTGGTGAGATACAGTATACATGGATCGCGTAGCAAGCCATTTGTTTTCTCTGAATCTGAATAGTTTTTGCTGACAGGAAAGCCTACTTGAAATTCGGTTAATCCCCGTGAATCTGGTATGTTGATTCATCACTCATTGCTGCCAGGGTAGCTAAGGAACGGGTACCTCAAGTTTTACCTATTAATGTGAATGATTCATCTGGTGTCTTGGTGTAATGTATTGTAAAGTGCTGAGGTCATCTGCATACGCAGTCACTTTTACGATGTTAGTTATCTTCCTGATCACAGGGAAGTGCTGGGTTCATATTGACCCTTGAGACACTTTTGCTTGTTTCTGCACAGACACTGCCTTGGAGGTCTAATCTATTGTTTGGCTTATAAATGAGTCCAGTCAATCTGGCTCGTACATAAGCCTCTCAAGGCCTCGATATTTCGAAAGCTTTTCACAAGGTGTCAAAGGGTTTTCACTTTTAAATCTTTATTCCTCGGCTTTACTGATTTACCTCCTTGACCTATGAACTAATTCTAATTACTATTGTCACTGATTCCAACGGCGAAACTACTGAGTTCTTTCATCTCTCTCTTTTTGTCAACAGTGATACATCTCTTCCTCATCCTTACTTCTCATTTTAATTTCTTTCTCTACGCCGCAGTGCGGCTTTCATTATTCTCTTTCATTCGACTTCTGTTGACTGTTTCCATTTTTAACGAGGTTATGCAGTACTCAACAAGCCACTACGTGCCAACGGTGCCATGAACATTGTGTCAGAATTAGGCAATCCTACGCTTGGTCGGCTCAATGTCGTCCTTCTTTGTACGGCGAGAATGTTGAACTCTCCCCCTCCATATGTTTTTCTACATTCCTTTAATTTGTCTTCCTAAGAAAGACAGGTTTATAGTCATTCAAAGAACGGGTGACATTTAATATTCTTGTCAAACCCAGACATAGGTAACTTCAACGCCAGTCTCAGTAAGTCTGAATAACATGTTTCTGATACACCTATGTAAATGTACTGTGATGTAAAACTGTTCTTTCCTACCGTGCTCAGCATATTCTATAAACTTCCGTGGAACAAGTCGGTCTAAGACTAGCCTACTGTTGAGTACTGTTGAGTAGCTTTAAGGGACCTGTGTGGCTTGTAAAAAGCTCGTGATACTTTAAAAGTATGTTAGATTATGCTTCTGCTCTTTGCATCTACTTGTAACTTTTGAAAGTATCTTGTGTTATTGCGGTTCTATCTATCTATCTATATCTCTGGCGCCTGTTCCAATTGGAACTCCCTCAAAAGGATGACAACGGCAATGGAGTGTTCATTACTAAAGAACTCAAGTGCCACTTCTTAGCCTTTATTGCCTCACCCTTAACAGGCCACTAACAGAGGGCAAGTCTAGTGCAGTGTTTGCAGAAGCTCCTACCTAATGTTCCTAATTAAAAACTACTATCTAATGCTCCTACCTACTACTTGTACCTAATGTTTCTACCTAAAGCTCCTGCCTAAATGTTCCTACCTAATACTTATGTCTACTGCTCCTACCATTTTGCCAAAACGTAGGGCTAGCACACGGTACTCACTGCAAGAAAATCTAGTTACGAAGAATGAGCTGCAAGTTGTGTTGTCAAGTGTAACATGTCAAGGAGAGATTGTATGTTTGTGAACGTAATGCCAGTAGTCCATGTGGCAAAAAGACAAGACAACTACCTGGGTCAGAGAAGTGCAACATGACAACCTCTAAAGTGATGGCTCAAGAAGCAGGTCACTAACCCTCCTGATACCCAGGCCGGTAGCACTGGTAATATACCTCCCTGGTCGTTGGGTTGGCTGCCTCCCCTACCGCCTACTGCAGTTTTCTCATAATTTTGGGTAATGGGGATTTTGTAATTGCCTTCATACAATTACTACACTTGGCTCAGACTGTCATCTATCACAAGTTTACTATATTGAGAACCCAATTGTACTAACCGTATCTTTTCACAGGCTGATGCGGGTGTGGACATCTCTCTTTATTTTCCCGGTAATTTCAAGTATCCTGACTTATTCAAGTTTGTTAAACAGTTTTGTAATTTTGCATTATGTAACGTCTTTTGATTATGCCAGAGGCCTGAACTTTGTTAGACTCACTAGAAAATTTTAGGGTACTAGAGAAGTAATATATTTGCCTTATTTACTATGTAAATAGGAAAATTGAAGTCATTTTAATTATGTTATATGAATAAATTTTATGAACGGGGTTTCAAGAATGGAGCGGTTGTACTCTCGTGGAGGTTTGTTTACTTCCATCAATCAGCTGATCCCGCCAAATGTAAACGCGTGTTGGGGGGGCAACATAGCCTTCATCATCGTTGAATGGATTTCTAAAACTATAATTTGAATGTATGTTTAAATATTTTCTGACTGATGTGATGGCAACAGGTGAAACTACCCGTCGGAAAAAGATTCGTGCCAAAGGTATGTAAGATAAGTCTTGATCCTTTGATTATCAAGTTTTGCAATGCAATGTATCCAGTGACTTAAATCTTTTTGCTATAAATGATAATTAGAAGTATTGTCAATAAATAGTGCCTTAAATTTGTAATGCTTCAGTGGAGGTATCTTTAGAAAGTAGCAAGAATATAATATAATTTGTTTTTCTTATTTAACATTTATATAATTTGTTGCCCCGTATGGAGGCATTTAAGGCATAGGATTATTATTGTTTTGATAAATTTCCTCTGAGAGGAAGAGTTATTGTTTATTAAGAAATGTTCTGTGTTGTGAGAGGAGAAATAAAGGCAAATAAAAAATTATATTGAAAAGTGAGGTGATCCAATTTTTGTCTTTTGAACTAACCTAGCCAGAGTTGGGTTTGGTTAATGATCATGTTTGGATGAAATTTCTGCTTCACTTTTCTGCATGTTAACAACAAACATTTCTTTTTTAGGAACATTAGACACCTTTTTTACCATTTCTAAGAATTTCATTTTTGATAAGGAAGTAGATTTTATTTTGATGAGAGCGTTTTAACTTGTGGGATATATGAATTTTCTTCTTTGATTTTGTATTATGTAAATGTATATCTCTTGCTGTCATAAGTTTTTGTCATGTTTATGTTACAATTTGTTTCATGTTTTATTGCAAATATTTTTTCTTACAATGGATGGTGAAAGTATTATATGGGAGATTTACATGCCTTGCACAGATGTGTTTGAAGCGTATTTTTTAAAGCATCATCGAGATGATCTTCTGACAGTTTTGGAAGCTGAAGATGAAGATCATTATTCTGTTACTATTAAGTAAGTTTTTTGTACATTTTATGAATTGTTTAGCTATTTGGTAGATTAATTTCAAGGTATCTTTTAAATCCATTTAGATTGGATCATATTTGACAAGACAATATATATATTTTCATTTCTTATGAAAGCTTACTTTGCATTTAATGTATTGATGTTTAGTTTGAGTCCCTGTAATTCTTTAGGTTACAATCAAAATTTTCTCCTTGAAGATTCTATTAAAAGATATGCAAGACTTAAGGCGTGCAAACAGTTGATTAAAGAAATTTATTTTTTTTGAGAGAAATCACTTTTTCTAACAGCACAGTATGTTTTCAGTTTTTTAACTCTGTTTGAAGAACATGTTGAAGTAGCAGAGTCACTTTTGGCCTCACCAGTGAAGCTCTTGCCAGTTTTGGATACTGGACTTCATTGTGCTGCTAGCAAACTTTTGGAAGAAGTTGGAAGGGATAAAGAAGGCCTCTCCATTAAGGCTAATATTCATGCAAGAATAACAGGTAGATTTTTACAATTCTTGTTGTCCACAGTATACTATGCTGTACTCCTTTTCTTCTGATGTAATTACAGGACCCTTGAGAACCCCATTCTTCTTGTTCTGTGTACTTTTAGAAATATTCATGGAATTTTATATGTTGTAGCATATGAAAAATATGTGTTTTGGACTTTTTCCAGCATTACTGTACAGTAATAGCAAAATCCAGTATTTATTCTAACAGTAGTATGAAGTAGTTTTGTAAATGTTGCACTATCTATTTCTTTTCTTATATATTTCCTGTGATAGCCTGAACCATTCAAGGGTGGTAATGTTTTTTCATCTGTTTTTTAAGAGTAAAGAAATGGATCAAGAAATTCAAATTCTAGTCAGAGATTTTCATATGATAAGATTAGAAACAACAATATGTATATTATGTCACCATCATCATAGGTTATTAGATTATCACTATTCCAGGGCTACCAACGTGTCCAGAACTGTTCCGTCATGCTGTTCCCCGCACTTGTGATGTGGGGCGGCTTTTATGTGTATCAGGGACAGTTGTTCGTACAACTGCAGCTAAGATGCTGGAGTACCAAAAGGAATTCATATGTACTAAGTGTAGGCATGTGTTCACTGTTAAGGTAAGAGTTTCAAAAGTATGGTGGTGAAGAAACTCACAATGAAGCAGAAATACTTTAATCCCTTACATTTTGACCCAGAGGCCCTCTTCAGAAAGACTAATATATTACCAGATGCCTCCACACTAACAGTTACCCACCTCTAATAGTCTGATATCATTCTAACGTGTCAGTCTTGAACTCGCTGCCTTAAACACTTTAATATGGTCCCATGGTTCTTTCATCAGAAGTGCCACTCCTTTTCTCTAGTCCTATCACTAACCCTTATCTGTACTCCCTGATCATTCCGAAACCATTGTACCCTCTTCCCTCATAGCATAGTTTCTCTTTTAGCTAGGAGATCCTGGTTTCTTTCATCATACATAGCACCTACATTTCCTTTCTTTTCATCCTGGTTATGACCACACATATTGAGATGCTCTAGCCTGAGTTTTCAAGGACAAAATCCTTGTTTCCTGTCTTCTGTTCCAGTTATGTATTTATTTTTTGATAATTTTTTGTCAGTCTGTATTTACCTAAATGAATTTTTAGCAAAGCTGGATGAGCTATTTCTTTAAATTGTATGTGATTATGTCGACTTTTTGCTTCATAAAACCAGTAGCTTGATAATAATGGAAATAATTTTGGGTAGTCTCATTAAAGGTAATGATTGTGCCTTGATCTGAATCCATAGTATAGGTGGATGTGCCTTTGCTTTACAGCTCACTGGTACTGTCTCAGCCTTTGACATATCATGAATTATTTGTTTATTTAACTAAGAACTATTGCTGTATCTTAAGGTAGTGAAAACTGATTTTTGGTTATTTTCTTTTTCTTTCATACTATTCGCCATTTCCCGCGTTAGCAAGGTAGCGTTAAGAACAGAGGACTGGGCCTCTGAGGGAATATCCTCACCTGGCCTCGTTCTCTGTTCCTTCTTTTGGAAAATTAAAAAAATACAAGAGGGGAGGATTTCCAGCCCCCCACTCCCTCCCCTTTTAGTTGCCTTCTACGACACGCAGGGAACATGTGGGAAGTATTCTTTCTCCCCTATCCTATAGTTTTGTCAAACTATCCTCACTTATACTCTCCATGTGTCAAAACCATTTTAGCACATCCTCTTCAGCTCTCTCAGTCCTACTCTTTTTTTATTACCATGCCTCTCTATACCCTGTCAATTCTTAAGTAAACTCAGTCAACCTCCTCACACAACAAACTGTCCTGAAACATTTCACTTCTAACTCAACCACCCCTCTGCATATTATCTATAGCCTGTGCCTCATAACCATGCAATGTCACTGGGTCTACTATAACTTCAAACACACCCATTTTTGCCCTCCCATATGGTGAACTCTTTTTTTCACATATTCCAGTGTGCTACCAAACCTCTGCCCCCTCACCAACCCTATAACTCACCTGTTTCCATGGTTCCATTCTCTACGATGTATCTGAAATTTAAAAGAAAAAAAACCTGATCACTAGCTTTTACTGTCACTAGCCTTTTGTTTATAGAATGGCCTATAATCCATAGTCGTTAGATTATTATTGATGATTTTAATGTTAATGTTTGAGTTACTCTAATGTCAATGATGATTTGTGCTTGTATCTCAGTCAGATCATGACCAGTATTATCAGCTGAATAAGCCAAACCGTTGCCCAAACCCTGGAGAATGTTACTCCAATAATTTTAACCCTCTTGGTGTTTCTTCACATCCACTGCATACGAAAGACTACCAAGAAATCAAGATACAGGTAAATGCCTTTATTTTATGATAGATATACCAAGATAGTTGCTTTTTCATGTATGTGTTGCACTTTTATGACTGAATCTCACTGACTCCCTTTTCTCACCCATGATTAACCTCATTGATATGCTGTTTTATACTGTTATATTTTTTTTACACATGACCAAAAGATATAGATTATTTGCTTTTATCTTGTGTACTCTAGTTACTAGCATTGCAGCACTAAATGATTTAAAATAGATTATCTAATTTTCGTGTTTTACTCATTTCAATGTTTCAGGTAACAGTTCATGCAATTAGTAATTGAAATTTCAGCTTTCATTCTTGTTCCCTTATAAGATTGGCCATTTTTGTTCCCTTACTGTATTTTTTCCTGCATTCAAGAAGTCATTTTGGTCACCAGGATTACCAATATGATAATTATGACAATGTAACATTTATGGATATGGAGAAAGTATATGATAAGGTTGGCAGTGAGGCCTTGGGGAAGGTTCTACGAATTTATGAGGTAAATGGAAAATCAGTGAATGCAGTTGAGGAAGTTTTACCTGGACAATAAGACATATGTATGAATAGCGAGGAAGGAGAGTGAGTGGTTCTTGGTGAAGATGGGTCCGTGTTAAGGATGGCTTGGGAATAAATCAGAATGGGGAGGATCTGAAGGAAGTGCAGTGTGTAGATACCTTGGACTCTTGGAGTGGTCTTCTCAGTAGTTAGAGCCATGGAGGGTGGGAAAGGGGACATAAGTTCTGGATACATTGAGGAGTGTGTGGAAGAAGATGTCATTGTCTGTTAGGGTAAAGATGAATACATTTAAAGTTATAGTGGTCCCAGATGTGCTGTATGGATTTGAGTCTTTGGCCTTGAGGGCAGAAGATTGGAAAAGTGTGAATGTGTTGGAAATGAAATGCCTAAGAACATATATGAAGTGAAGAGGGTTGATTGCTTAGAGGATGATAGCATAAGAGAAAATTGCAGTTGTAAGAAGAGCATGATTGAGATAGCTGAATGGGATGAGCTGAAATGGTTTGGACATAGGCAGATGATGAGTGAGGAGAAACTTACTGAGAGGATATACATGTCAGAAGTGGAGGGAGCAAAAGGGAGGGGATGATCAAGAAGGAAATGGAAGGATTGATGAAAGAGACTGAGATATCTGTGCTAGAACATTTGCAAGGGAGAGAGGTGTCATGGGATACAGAGGGTATACAGGGCATAGCATTCTGTTAGTGGGCTGAACCAAGGCATATAAAGTGGTAGGGGAATGCCATAGCCATTTCATTTTAGTACTGTTATACCTTTTAAAGGAAGTAAGTGCTCAACCAATCAGCTTATGTAGGTTTTGTGAACATACTTATTGTTTGTATATTTTTTCTTCATAGGAACAAGTACAGAAACTGGTGGTCGGAACTATTCCTCGGTCACTTTGGGTTACGTTAGAAGATGACCTTGTTGATTCATGTAAACCAGGAGATGATGTCCTGATCTGGTGAGTGTATGTGACAGTTGTCTTTTCAACATCATATATAACGTGAAGACTATTTTTCTGTCCCTTTTCATTCAATGCTTATTCAGATAAGTACCTTTGCCCTTGATCAAAAACAATTTCATAATAGTAATATTAGCAATCTGGGGCCCATGTTTCAAAAATCTATGGAGTCTAATATCTGCACAATGCTTAGTCCTGGAGATTATATAATTTTTTTTTTATTCTTCATCTATACTGTAGCATAAGTTTTTAGTTTATATTTTATGTGATTTTCTGTTTCAGAGCTATTTTGTGATCTTTATAAATTTCCTTAAACAAAATACAAAATGTTTCAGACACATTTACTTTGTTTTAACTGAAGCCAGTGAGACTTTTATCAAAGCTGAAAAATATTGTGATTACAAAAATAAATTTGTGTAACTCATATCTGGGAACAGTGAATGGAGGCCATTGTATGTAATTTGTGACCATATGTAATTGAAGATGATGCTGCTATGATATGCAGCATACCATTATGTGCATAATTTATTTATTTATTTATTCATCATCTTCCTTTAAGGCATGCATTTCCTACTTACTGCATTCCTTTTAGTCTGCAATAGTCTCAAAGGTTAATGAATTTTTGTTTCTTCTCCTGTGGCTATCTAGTGGTACTGTCCACAGACGTTGGCGTCCAGTGATGAGAGATTCTAGGCCAGACATAGAACTTGTGTTGAAGGCTAACAACATAACTGTAAGCAAATAATAATTTTGTTGACTTTTTAATGTATAAGGTATATGCAACAAAATATTTGTTTCTCCCTTTGTCTAACAATATCTAATAATACAGTTGTAAGTAGTAGGTCGTCTTGCCTCAGTTGCACATAGAAACTCAAATATGACAAAAAAAGTTGTGATAGAAATATTGTTCTCATCTATGGTTCACTAAGCCATTTTATCATTATAGTTTGCAACCATTTGCATTCTTAGCCTCTAAATATATCATTATTTGCTCCAGTCTTTTCATTTCTAATCCTGAAAACTTTTGTGTGAGTGGTTATCATTAGAAGTTTCTCATTTAGGAGAACAAGCTTAGAGATTAGTCCTTCTGGAGAGCATGGACACACTGTATCAATGTTTCCCCCTTTTCTTTACAAACTGGAAAACTGTTAGTAAATTCAATTATTGATTCATGTGATTGCTGTAATACTTTTCTCCCAGAGTCAGTGATTTATCTACAGTATTCTTTTCACTTTTTGTTTGTTCTTCGTAAATTTTGATACTTTTTTGACCTTCAGCATTCTTGACATTGAAATTGTCTTCAGAATAGAGTTGCTGTTTTGAATCCTCCATTTTACTGTACTTGATCTGATTCTTTTGTTTTTTAGTTGATTTTTCTCAACTCTGCATTCCTGTGGGCAAATCACGTGGAAAATTATTGTTGTTTATTTAAGGCTAAAGCTCAAAGAATGTTTTCATTCACTGCCTTTTGTACCTAAAGGGTTTCATGCGGTGATTTGAAGGAGTGGAATATCCTAGTTATGATGATTTAATGACTGTTTATAAATATCCTGTAGGAAAGTCTTTGAAGGCTTCAGCATTTCAGTGCAACTGCTATGTCTACACTAGTATCAATACCTTTGGTATATTCTCCTTTTTTTTTTCTTTTATACTATTCGCCATTTCCCGCGTTAGCGAGGTAGCATTAAGAACAGAGGACTGGGCCTTTGAGGGAATACCCTCACCTGGCCCAATTCTCTGTTCCTTCTTTTGGAAAAAAAAAAAAAAAAAAAAAAAAAAAAAAAAAAAAAAAAAAAACGAGAGGGGAGGATTTCCAGCCCCCCGCTCCCTCCCCTTTTAGTCGCCTTCTACGACACGCAGGGAATACGTGGGAAGTATTCTTAATCCCCTATCCCCAGGGATAACAAATAATACTGTTGGGACTATTATACTTTCAAACATCCCATCTTTGCTCTGACAGCCTGAGGTTTCTACTTACACATGCTCTTTTAGTGACCCTAGGACTTTAGCTCCCTTCCATTATATGACTCACTTCAGCACCTATGGTTCCAACCACTGCCATGTCCACACACTAGGTACCTAAAGCACTGTCTCCTCCGCACCTCCACATTCAAAACATGCTGTCTTATCCCCCTGCTGCACTTACTTACCTTAATTTTTTCCCATTTAGCTTTCTCCTTTCACAAACTCTCCCAAACTGTCACCAGCTTTTGGAATTTCTTCTGTCACCAAATCTCTGTCTGGAAACAACATATGATTCACCTCCATGCCCTCCACCTCTAGCATACCACAGTGTTACCCTTAACTCTAAAATTTGAGAGAAATATATGTAAAGAAAAGTATGATAAAAAGTGACAGTTGTTCAATTGCAAAATTAATCTCCATCAGTACTCTAAAAACAAAGAAATTCCTATTTCTCTCTTAAACAATTTTCTGATTAATTTATCATGCAGTGCCAACGCGGGAGACAGCGACAAAGTATAAAAAAAAAAAAAAAAAAAAATATTCTCCTATTGATTTTTGTTGTGTTTGGTCATGTAGGTGTTAGCATGGCTCTGGATTAGCAAATTGGCTGGGAAATTCATGCATGTGATCAGAGAATTTGGCACATGCAGACTGTTAAGTGATATGTTTGATCAGGAGTATGAATTTTTTTGTTTCCGAACTTAGGTTTTAGATTTGTTTGGCACTTGTTTTTGATGTTAAAGCACTTGCAGCAGGGAAAAGAAGCTCCATATCTTACGTGTTGTTTTTCTCAGTACGTACTGCCTTTGTTACTATTGAGGCATTCTAGTATTTCTTAATCTATGGTTTTTCTTGTTTATGGTTTTAGTGTTTCTAGGTGGTTGTTACTATGCCCCATTAACATTAATCAATGGTTTTTCTTGGCATTGGTCTTAGTGTTTCTAAGTGGTCGTTTCTATGCCCCATTAACATTTTACCAGCACTTTAGATGGAAGCACTTTAGTTGTAAGCTTAATCATGTTTCAAGATTAGGAAGAATTCTTTACATTCACAAAAACATTTAAGTAGGCTTAATCTTGTGTACTTAAGTCATTTGAAACTTCTTCCTTGTAAGTGCAAATATTTGTTTTAAAAGAGATTTTTTTTATCTCATTTTACTAGGTGCGTAATAAACAACGATCAAGTACTGTGGTTACTGATGAGATACGAGAGGAATTTGCAGAATTTTGGGAACAACACAAATATAATCCACTGTCAGGAAGAAACATTGTATTAGCCTCATTTTGTCCACAGGTAAGGGAGATTTGTAGATCTGTTGTAATGGTTTGGTAATAATAAAGCTAACTAACAGTGCAATTAGTTTCATGGTTCATATCTACCTACAAATTGATTATTGTAAAGGTTTTTTAGCTACATTTCTCATATTTTGACAATTTCATATGTTAATTTCTTTTTAGATTTTGGTTATGTAGAGAAATAGATACACTATTTAACATGAAGGGCACAGTAGAATTCATACATATGGATGTAGTTAGTCAGTGGGATAGAATATCAAAATTATTTGTGAAGATTTAGGAATAAGCAATGGCCAGTGTGAAATGAATTAAGGAAAAGTTTGAGAGTTTTACCAGGTTCTCTTTGATGAATATGGAGTTCTTTCCTCATTTATCTTCTTCACTCAAGATGTATTACCTAAAAAGACCATCGGCATCATTTTTTTAAATTGTGATCCAAAACCAAGAGCTGGTAATATTGAATACTGGAAGTATGTGGGTAGTTGCCTTTCTCCAGCCCCCAGAGATAACAAACCAAGTATATTCATCAGTATTTAGAGACAGAATGGCGAAACATTGTAACAGAACAAAATTATTACCTAGATGATATTCAACTTTTACACACCTGAGAAGTGTAATGAGAGCACCATGACAAGTTAGCTAAGTTTCCCAGGGGTATGAATTTGCAAAATGGGATGGTAGCAAACTGTAGATTTTTAAAGAAAGTAAATGAAAGCCTTTCATAATTCTTCATTTGAATATCCATACTCTGTAACCAAACAGATTATTTCATTCTAAAAGGAGATCTTTATTGGAGACATCCTTCATGCATGATTAGTGCAGTGAGGATCAAGGCAACGATTGTCTCAATCCATTTACTTGGGGAAGACATCCAGTGTAATGAAGACCCTTTCTTTTCATGATTTGGATGTTGGAAGACTATGCTATGCTAATTCCTGCCTCTTTTTTATGCCGAAATGCTTTTTGGTTTCATTCTTTATGACTAGTTTGTATGGTTGCTGAGGTAAAACTAAGTAGTTAGTGCTGCTGTATCTATATCAGGCACTTCTTTTTGATGAAGTCTGAGGCTTGCCAAATCTTGATTGGTGGATGTTTTTGCTTGATGTATAACAGTTAGTTTTGTTTTGCTTTTTATTTATATTCATTTGTATTAAGTAGAAGAACAGGCAATATTCTTGGCTCATGTAGACCACAGCATAGAAAGAAGTCTTTCCTTTTTCAAAATTGATTATCTTATTTTTCATTCTCTCTTTGCATATCATTTATAGGTTTATGGGCTGTATGTGGTGAAGTTAGCAGTTGCTGTTGTGGTATCAGGTGGGGTCCAAAAAGTTGATACCAGTTGTACCAGAATCCGAGGAGAATCACATCTACTGCTGGTAGGAGATCCAGGTAAATAGACTGTAATGGAAAGTGAAGCACTGAAGTTAGACATTAATTACTCCAAATTGTAGATGGAGAGACATAATATTAGATTGAAATATTGTTATGATAGCTTTTATTTTAACACTAATGGTCACAGTCAAAAATAGCAAAGCAGTACTGTAGCATCAAATTTTTTCTGCCCTGTACTTGAGGGTTAGCAAAGGTAGGGACATTAAGATCCAGTAAATGTACATATGAATGGTATGTTTGTATAGTGGATTATGTACAGATAAGTTAAGAAAATCTTAAAAACTTTGAGCAATTTGCTGTAAATTTTTGCATGGAGTGGCATGTTGACGTGCAGAACCAACTCTGTACAAACAAAGCATCAAGGGTTACACATTCTCTTGCAGCAGGGGATACATGGTTGTGTGTGGAATTATATAGGAAACTTGTTTAAGTGAATTTTATTTGCAGGGTACCTAGCTCTGCTTTAAATTTAAGTGTGACATACCTGACTGACATGTAGAATATACTGTTTGTAAATGAATTTTAAGGGGTCTCTAATGACTGCCGGGGGGCATTATAATTGCATCTGTAGATAGACTGGGAACTCATAAGAAAATGTTTTTCCCAAACTGCTCTTTCATTTTGATGATATTTGACTATAACATCAATTGATAGGAAAATCAATTCTTTAGATGTTGTCTAGGACTGTGCATCACTACACCCATGGGGCAGTTAGCTGTTATCTGCATTAAAATGGGAAAACCTTGACTGAAAGTCAAGTTCTGTTAAGTCTTACTTTTTGTTCTTGAAAACACCTACTTATACAGTTTGTTGAATGAGCTACTTCTTTAACTGTAAATGTCAAATTATATATAACTGTCATAAAGGGCCCCATTATTTTATTCCAGGTGTAAAGAAAAATACTTTTACTTAATAAAATAATTATGAGTTAAAAGGGTAAAGTGTATTGACAAAATAAGAATCTGTGGTCAAAATCTAGAAAGTCGTATAATTAAGTGAGTAATTGGCGTATAAATATTAATATAATTAGTTCAGGTGTTAATCAAATGGTTAATCTTAGGAATTATAGTCTTTTGACTCCAAATACTTAATCAGCATATAAAATAATGTCTATTCATAGATTTTCATTAAAATCTGAGGAAGTTGAAAATCTGAGCAAAAAAAAATGCAAGGCCTTGGATTTTTCGTTTTTTTTTTATTTAGATTTTCGTGAAACTTTCAGCATAGATACTTTTTCTTATACTGAATAAGAATCTGTGGTCAAAATCTAAAAATTCCTAGAATTAGTCGAGTAATTAGCGTATGAATTATTACATAATTAGTCCAGGTGTTAATTAATTGGTTGATAATACGAATTATAGTCTTTTGACTCCAAATACTTAATCAGCATATAAGATAGCATGTGTACACAGATTTTCATTAAAATCTGAGGAAGTTGAAAATCTGAGCAAAAAAAATGCACGGCTATATAGCCTTGGATTTTTCTTGACTTTTTTGAAAATTTAGATTTTCTTGAAAATCTCAGCATATATACTTTTATGTATACTGAATATGAATCTGTGGTCAAAATCTATAAATTCGTATAATTAAGCGAGTAATTAGCATATGAATATTAATATAATTAGTTCAGAATTTAATTAAACGGTTAATATTACGAATTATTGTCTTTTGACTCAAAATACTTAATCAGCATATAAAATATCATCTGAATACACAGATTTTCATGAAAATCTGAGGAAGTTGAAAATCTGAGCAAAAAAAAAAAAAAAATGCAAGGATTTTTCTTGATTTTTTTGAAAATTTAGATTTTCTTGAAATTTTGAGAATAAATACTTTATGTATGCTGAATAAGAATCTGTGGACAACATCTAAAAATTCGTAGAATTAGTCGAGTAATTAGCGTATGAATATCAGTATAATTACTGCAGGTGTTATTTAATTGGTTAATATTACGAATTATAGTCTTTTGACTAAAAATACTTAATCACCATATAAAATTATATCTATAAACAGATTATCATTAAAATCTGAGGAAGTTGAAAATCTGAGCAAAAAAAAAAAATGCCTTGGATTTTTCTTGATTTTGTTGAAAATTTAGATTTTCTTTAAAATCTCAGCATAGATACTTTTATGGATACTGAATAAGAATCTGCGGTCAAAATCTAAAAGTTCGTATAATTAAGCGAGTAATTAGCATATGAATATTAATATAATTAGTTCAGAATTTAATTAAACGATTAATATTACGAATTATTTTCTTTTGACTCCAAATATTTAATCAGCATATAAAATAACATGTATACACAGATTTTCATTAAAATCTGAGGAAGTTGAAAATCTGAGCAAAAAAAAAAAAGCAAGGCTATAGCCTTGGATTTTTCTTGATTTTTGAAAATTTAGATTTTCTGGAAATTTTGAGCGTAGATAGTTTTATGTATAATGAATAAGAATCTGTAGTCAAAATCTAAAAATTCGTATAATTAGTCGAGTAATTACCTTATGAATATTAATATTATTAGTCCAGGTGTTAATTAAACGGTTACTATTACGAATTCTAGTCTTTTGACTCAAAATACTTAATTAGCATATAAAATAAGACATATACACATATTTTCATTAAAATCCGAGGAAGTTGAAAATCTGAGTAAACAAAATGCCAATGGATTTTTCTTGATTTTTTGAAAATTTAGATTTTCTTGAAAGTTTGATCATAGATACTTTTATGTATGCTAAATAAGAATCTGTGGACAGCATCTAAAAATTCCTAGAATTAGTCGAGTAATTAGCGTATGAATATTAGTATAATTACTCCAGGTGTTAATTAATTGGTTAATATTTCGAATTATAGTCTTTTGACTCAAAATACTGAATCACCATATAAAATAATATCTATACACAGATTTTCATTAAAATCTGAGGAAGTTGAAAATATGATTTTCTTGAAAATCTCAGCATATATACTGTTATGTTTTTTTTGTTTTTGTTTTTATTTTGCTTTGTCGCTGTCTCCCGCGTTTGCGAGGTAGCGCAAGGAAACAGACGAAAGAAATGGCCCAACCCACCCCCATACACATGCCTTGATTCAATCCACTGACAGCACGTCAACCCCGGTATACCACATCGCTCCAATTCACTCTATTCTTTGCCCTCCTTTCACCCTCCTGCATGTTCAGGCCCCGATCACACAAAATCTTTTTCACTCCATCTTTCCACCTCCAATTTGGTCTCCCTCTTCTCCTTGTTCCCTCCACCTCCGACACATATATCCTCTTGGTCAATCTTTCCTCACTCATTCTCTCCATGTGACCAAACCATTTCAAAACACCCTCTTCTGCTCTCTCAACCACGCTCTTTTTATTTCCACACATCTCTCTTACCCTTACGTTACTTACTCGATCAAACCACCTCACACCACACATTGTCCTCAAACATCTCATTTCCAGCACATCCATCCTCCTGCGCACAACTCTATCCATAGTCCACGCCTCGCAACCATACAACATTGTTGGAACCACTATTCCTTCAAACATACCCATTTTTGCTTTCCGAGATAATGTTCTCGACTTCCACACATTCTTCAAGGCTCCCAGAATTTTCGCCCCCTCCCCCACCCTATGATCCACTTCCGCTTCCATGGTTCCATCCGCTGCCAGATCCACTCCCAGATATCTAAAACACTTCACTTCCTCCAGTTTTTCTCCATTCAAACTCACCTCCCAATTGAATTGACCCTCAACCCTACTGTACCTAATAACCTTGCTCTTATTCACATTTACGCTTAACTTTCTTCTTTCACACACTTTACCAGACTCAGTCACCAGCTTCTGCAGTTTCTCACATGAATCAACCACCAGCGCTGTATCATCAGCGAACAACAACTGACTCACTTCCCAAGCTCTCTCATCCCCAACAGACTTCATACTTGCCCCTCTTTCCAAAACTCTTGCATTCACCTCCCTAACAACCCCATCCATAAACAAATTAAACAACCATGGAGACATCACACACCCCTGCCGCAAACCTACATTCACTGAGAACCAATCACTTTCCTCTCTTCCTACACGTACACATGCCTTACCTCCTCGATAAAAACTTTTCACTGCTTCTAACAACTTGCCTCCCACACCGTATATTCTTAATACCTTCCACAGAGCATCTCTATCAACTCTATCATATGCCTTCTCCAGATCCATAAATGCTACAGACAAATCCATTTGCTTTTCTAAGTATTTCTCACATACATTCTTCAAAGCAAACACCTGATCCACACATCCTCTACCACTTCTGAAACCACACTGCTCTTCCCCAATCTGATGCTCTGTACATGCCTTCACCCTCTCAATCAATACCCTCCCATATAATTTGCCAGGAATACTCAACAAACTTATACCTCTGTAATTTGAGCACTCACTCTTATCCCCTTTGCCTTTGTACAGTGGCACTATGCACGCATTCCGCCAATCCTCAGGCACCTCACCATGAGTCATACATACATTAAATAACCTTACCAACCAGTCAACAATACAGTCACCCCCTTTTTTAATAAATTCCACTGCAATACCATCCAAACCTGCTGCCTTGCCGGCTTTCATCTTCCGCAAAGCTTTTACTACCTCTTCTCTGTTTACCAACTCATTTTCCCTAACCCTCGCACTTTGCACACCACCTCGACCAAAACACCCTATATCTGCCACTCTATCATCAAACACATTCAACAAACCTTCAAAATACTCACTCCATCTCCTTCTCACATCACCACTACTTGTTATCACCTCCCCATTTGCGCCCTTCACTGAAGTTCCCATTTGCTCCCTTGTCTTACGCACTTTATTTACCTCCTTCCAGAACATCTTTTTATTCTCCCTAAAATTTAATGATACTCTCACCCCAACTCTCATTTGCCCTTTTTTTCACCTCTTGCACCTTTCTCTTGACCTCCTGTCTCTTTCTTTTATACGTCTCCCACTCAATTTCATTTTTTCCCTGCAAAAATCGTCCAAATGCCTCTCTCTTCTCTTTCACTAATACTCTTACTTCTTCATCCCACCACTCACTACCCTTTCTAATCAACCCACCTCCCACTCTTCTCATGCCACAAGCATCTTTTGCGCAATCCATCACTGATTCCCTAAATACATCCCATTCCTCCCCCACTCCCCTTACTTCCATTGTTCTCACCTTTTTCCATTCTGTACTCAGTCTCTCCTGGTACTTCCTCACACAAGTCTCCTTCCCAAGCTCACTTACTCTCATCACCCTCTTCACCCCAACATTCACTCTTCTTTTCTGAAAACCCATACAAATCTTCACCTTAGCCTCCACAAGATAATGATCAGACATCCCTCCAGTTGCACCTCTCAGCACATTAACATCCAAAAGTCTCTCTTTCGCGCGCCTGTCAATTAAGAGTCTGTGGTCAAAATCTAGATATTCGTATAATTAAGCGAGTAATTAGCATATGAATATTAATATAATTATTTCAGAATTTAATTAAACGATTAATATTACGAATTATTTTCTTTTGACTCCAAATACTTAATCAGCATATAAAATAATATGTATACACAGATTTTCATTAGAATCTCAGGAAGTTGAAATTCTAAGCAAAAAAAAAAAAAAAATGGAAGGCTATAGCCTGGGATTTTTCTTGATTTTTTTGAAAATTTAGATTTTCTTGATAATCTCGGCATATATACTTTTATGTATACTGAATAAGAATCTGTGGTCAAAATCTAGAAATTCGTATAATTAAGCGAATAATTAGCATATGAATATTAATATAATTAGTTCAGAATTTGATTAAACGGTTAATATTACGAATTATAGTCTTTTGACTCCAAATACTTAGTCAGCATTTAAAATATCATCTATACACAGATTTTCATTAAAATCTGAGGAAGTTGAAAATCTGAGCAAAAAAAAAAATGTAAGGCTATATTATATAGCCTTGGATTTTTCTTGATTTTTTTGAAAATTTAGTTTTTCTTTAAAACCCCAGCATAGATACTTTTATGGATACTGAATAAGAATCTGTGGTCAAAATCTAGAAATTCGTATAATAAAGCGAGTAATTAGCATATGAATATTAATATAATTAGTTCAGAATTTAATTAAACGGTTAATATTACGAATTATTTTCTTTTGACTCCAAATACTTAATCAGCATATAAAATAACATGTATACACAGATTTTCATTAAAATCTGAGGAAGTTGAAAATCTGAGCAAAAAAAATGCAAGGCTATAGCCTTGGATTTTTCTTGATTTTTTTGAAAATTTAAATTTTCTTGAAATTTTGAGCATAGAAAGTTTTATGTATACTGAATAAGAATCTGTGGACAACATCTAAAAATTCCTAGAATTAGTCGAGTAATCAGCGTATGAATATTAGTATAAATACTCCAGGTGTTAATTAATTGGTTAATATTACGAATTATAGTCTTTTGACTCAAAATACTTAATCAGCATATAAAATAATATGTATACACAGATTTTCATTAAAATCTGAGGAAGTTGAAAATCTGAGCAAAAAAAAATGCAAGGCCTTTGATTTTTCTTGATTTTTTTGAAAATTTAAATTTTCTTGAAATTTTGAGCATAGAAACTTTTATGTATACTGAATAAGAATCTGTTGAGAACATCTAAAAATTCCTAGAATTAGTCGAGTAATCAGCGTATGAATATTAGTATAATTACTCCAGGTGTTAATTAATTGGTTAATATTACGAATTATATTCTTTTGACTCAAAATACCTAATCACCATATAAAATAATATCTATACACAGATTTTCATTAAAATCTGAGGAAGTTGAAAATCTGAGCAAAAAAAATGCAAGGCTATAGCCTTGGATTTTTCTTGATTTTTTTTTAAAATTTAGATTTTCTTGATAATCTCGGAATATATACTTTTATGTATACTGAATGAGAATCTGTGGTTAAAATCTAGAAATTCGTATAATTAAGCGAGTAATTAGCATATGAATATTAATATAATTATTTCAGAATGCCTTGGATTTTTCTTGATTTTGTTGAAAATTTAGATTTTCTTTAAAACCTAAGCATAGATACTTTTATGGATACTGAATAAGAATCTGTGGTCAAAATCTAGAGATTCGTATAATTAAGCGAGTAATTAACATATGAATATTAATATAATTAGTTCAGAATTTAATTAAACGGTTAATATTACGAATTATTTTCTTTTGACTCCAAATACTTAATCAGCATGTAAAATAACATGTATACACAGATTTTCATTAAAATCTCAGGAAATTGAAAATTTGAGCAAAAAAAAATGCAAGGCTATAGCCTTGGATTTTTCTTGATTTTTTTAAAAAATTTAGATTTTCTTGATAATCTCGGAATATATACTTTTATGTATACTGAATAAGAATCTGTGGTTAAAATCTAGAAATTCATATAATTAAGCGAGTAATTAGCATATGAATATTAATATAATTATTTCAGAATTTAATTAAACGGTTAATATTACGAATTATTGTCTTTTGACTCCAAATACTTAATCAGCATATAAAATAACATGTATGCACAGATTTTCATTAAAATCCGAGGAAGTTGAAAATCAGCAAACAAAATGCAAGGCCTTGGATTTTTCTTGATTTTTTTAAAATATAGATATTCTTGATAATCTCAGCATATATACTTTTATGTATACTGAATAAGAATCTGTGGTCAAAATCTAGAAATTCGTATAATTAAGCGAGTAATTAGCATATGAATATTACTATAATTCAGAATTTAATTAAACGGTTAATATTACGAATTATAGTCTTTTGACTCCAAATACTTAGTCACCATTTAAAATATCATCTATACACAGATTTTCATTAAAATCTGAGGAAGTTGAAAATCTGAGCCAAAAAAAATGCAATGCCTTGGATTTTTCTTGATTTTTTTTAAAATTTAGATTTTCTTGATAATCTCGGCATATATACTTTTATGTATACTGAATAAGAATCTGTGGTCAAAATCTAGAAATTCGTATAATTAAGCGAGTAATTAGCATATGAATATTAATATAATTAGTTCAGAATTTAATTAAACGGTTAATATTACGAATTATTGTCTTTTGACTCCAAATACTTAATCAGCATATTAAATAACATGTATACACAGATTTTCATTAAAATCTGAGGAAGTTGAAAATCTGAGCCAAAAAAAATGCAAGGATATAGCCTTGGATTTTTCTTGATTTTTTTGAAAATTTAAGTTTTCTTGAAATTTTTAGCATAGAAACTTTTATGTATACTGAATAAGAATCTGTGGACAACATCTAAAAATTCCTAGAATTAGTCGAGTAATCAGCGTATGAATATTAGTATAAATACTCCAGGTGTTAATTAATTGGTTAATATTACGAATTATAGTCTTTTGACTCAAAATACTTAATCAGCATATAAAATAATATCTATACACAGATTTTCATTAAAATCTGAGGAAGTTGAAAATCTGAGCAAAAAAAATGCAAGGCTATAGCCTTGGATTTTTCTTGATTTTTTGAAAATTTAAATTTTCTTGAAATTTTGAGCATAGAAACTTTTATGTATACTGAATAAGAATCTGTGGAGAACATCTAAAAATTCCTAGAATTAGTCGAGTAATCAGCGTATGAATTTTAGTATAATTACTCCAGGTGTTAATTAATTGGTTAATATTACGAATTATAGTCTTTTGACTCAAAATACTTAATCACCATATAAAATAATATCTATACACAGATTTTCATTAAAATCTGAGGAAGTTGAAAATCTGAGCAAAAAAAATGCAAGGCCTTGGATTTTTCTTGATTTCGTTGAAAATTTAGATTTTCTTTAAAACCTCAGGATAGATACTTTTATGGATACTGAATAAGAATCTGTGGTCAACATCTAAAAATTCCTAGAATTAGTCGAGTAATCAGCGTATGAATTTTAGTATAATTACTCCAGGTGTTAATTAATTGGTTAATATTACGAATTATAGTCTTTTGACTCAAAATACTTAATCACCATATAAAATAATATCTATACACAGATTTTCATTAAAATCTGAGGAAGTTGAAAATCTGAGCAAAAAAAAATGCAAGGCTATAGCCTTGGATTTTTCTTGATTTCGTTGAAAATTTAGATTTTCTTTAAAACCTCAGGATAGATACTTTTATGGATACTGAATAAGAATCTGTGGTCAAAATCTAGAGATTCGTATAATTAAGCGAGTAATTAACATATGAATATTAATATAATTAGTTCAGAATTTAATTAAACGGTTAATATTACGAATTATTTTCTTTTGACTCCAAATACTTAATCAGCTTGTAAAATAACATGTATACACAGATTTTCATTAAAATCTCAGGAAATTGAAAATTTGAGCAAAAAAAATGCAAGGCTATAGCCTTGGATTTTTCTTGATTTTTTTTAGAATTTAGATTTTCTTGATAATCTCGACATATATACTTTTATGTATACTGAATAAGAATCTGTGGTCAAAATCTAGAAATTCGTATAATTAAGCGAGTAATTAGCATATGAATATTAATATAATTATTTCAGAATTTAATTAATCGGTTAATATTACGAATTATTGTCTTTTGACTCCAAATACTTAATCAGCATATAAAATAACATGTATGCACAGATTTTCATTAAAATCTAAGGAAGTTGAAAATCTGAACAAAAAAAATGCAAGGCTATAGCCTTGGATTTTTCTTGATTTTTTTAAAATATAGATATTCTTGATAATCTCAGGATATATACTTTTATGTATACTGAATAAGAATCTGTGGTCAAAATCTAGAAATTCGTATAATTAAGCGAGTAATTAGCATATGAATATTACTATAATTCAGAATTTAATTAAACGGTTAATATTACGAATTATAGTCTTTTGACTCCAAATACTTAGTCAGCATTTAAGATATCATCTATACACAGATTTTCATTAAAATCTGAGGAAGTTGAAAATTTGAGCAAAAAAAATGCAAGGCTATAGCCTTGGATTTTTCTTGATTTTTTTTAAAATTTAGATTTTCTTGATAATCTCGGCATATATACTTTTATGTATACTGAATAAGAATCTGTGGTCAAAATCTAGAAATTCGTATAATTAAGCGAATAATTAGCATATGAATATTAATATAATTAGTTCAGAATTTGATTAAACGGTTAATATTACGAATTATAGTCTTTTGACTCCAAATACTTAGTCAGCATTTAAAATATCATCTATACACAGATTTTCATTAAAATCTGAGGAAGTTGAAAATCTGGGCAAAAAAAAAATGTAAGGCTATATTATATAGCCTTGGATTTTTCTTGATTTTTTTGAAAATTTAGTTTTTCTTTAAAACCCCAGCATAGATACTTTTATGGATACTGAATAAGAATCTGTGGTCAAAATCTAGAAATTCGTATAATAAAGCGAGTAATTAGCATATGAATATTAATATAATTAGTTCAGAATTTAATTAAACGATTAATATTACGAATTATTTTCTTTTTTGACTCCAAATACTTAATCAGCATATAAAATAACATGTATACACAGATTTTCATTAAAATCCCAGGAAATTGAACATTTGAGCAAAAAAAAAAATGTAAGGCTTTATATAGCCTTGGATTTTTCTTGATTTTTTTTAAAATTTAGAGTTTTTTGATAATCTCGGCATATATACTTTTATGTATACTGAATAAGAATCTTTGGTCAAAATCTAGAAATTCGTATAATTAAGCGAGTAATTAGCATATGAATATTAATATATTTAGTTCAGAATTTAATTAAACGTTTAATATTACGAATTAAATTTTTTTGACTCCAAATACTTAATCAGCATATAAAATAATATGTATACACAGATTTTCATTAAAATCTGAGGAAGTTGAGAATCTGATCAAAAAAAATGCAAGGCTATAGTATAGCCTTGGATTTTTCTTGATTTTTTGGAAATTTAAATTTTCTTGAAATTTTGAGCATAGAAACTTTTATGTATACTGAATAAGACTCTGTGGACATCTAAAAATTCCTAGAATTAGTCGAGTAATCAGCGTATGAATATTAGTATAATTACTCCATGTGTTAATTAATTGGTTAATATTATGAATTATAGTCTTTTGACTCAAAATACTTAATCACCATATTAAATAATATCTATACACAGATTTTCATTAAAATCTGAGGAAGTTGAAAATCTGAGCAAAAAAAATGGATTTTTCTTGATTTTGTCGAAAATATAGATTTTCTTTGAAACCTCAGCATAGATACTTTTATGGGTACTGAATAAGAATCTGTGGTCAAAATCAAGAGATTCGTATAATTAAGCGAGTAATTAACATATGAATAGTAATATAATTAGTTCAGAATTTAATTAAACGGTTGATATTACGAATTATTTTCTTTTGACTCCAAATACTTAATCAGCATGTAAAATAACATGTATACACAGATTTTCATTAAAATCTCAGGAAATTGAAAATTTGAGCAAAAAAAAGCCTTGGATTTTTCTTGATTTTTTTTAAAATTTAGATTTTCTTGATAATCTCGGCATATATACTTTTATGTATACTGAATAAGAATCTTTGGTCAAAATCTAGAAATTCATATAATTAAGCGAGTAATTAGCATATGAATATTAATAATTAGTTCAGAATTTAATTTAACGGTTAATATTACGAATTATTGTCTTTTGACTCTAAATACTTGATCAGCATATAAAATAACACGTGTACACAGATTTTCATTAAAATCTGAGGAACTTGAAAATCTGAGCAAGAACAATTTAGATTTTCTTGAAATTTTGAACGTAGATACTTTTATGTATACTGAATAAGAATCTGTGGTCAAAATCCTAAAATTCGTATAATTAGTCGAGTAATTACTGTCTGAATATTTATATAATTAGTGCAGTTGTTAATTAAACGGTTACTATTACGAATTATAGTCTTTTGACTCAAAATACTTAATTAGCATATAAAATAACACATATATAGAGATTTTAATTAAAATCTGAGGAAGTTGAAAATCTGAGCAAAAAAATGCAAGGCCTTGGATTTTTCTTGATTTTTTGAAAATTTAGATTTTCTTGAAAATCTCAGCATAGGTACTTTTATGGATACTGAATAAGAATCTGTGGTCAAAATCTAGAAATTCGTATAATTAAGCGAGTAATTAGCATATGAATATTAATATAATTCAGAATTTAATTAAACGGTTAATATTACGAATTATTTTCTTTTTACTCCAAATACTTAATCAGCATATAAAATAACATGTATTCAAAGATTTTCATTAAAATCTGAGGAAGTTGAAAATCTGAGCAAAAAAAAATGGAAGGCTATATAGCCTTGGATTTTTCTTGATTTTTTGAATAGTTACATTTTCTTGAAATTTTGAGCGTAGATACTTTTATGTTTACTGAATAAGAATCTGTCGTCATAATCTACAGATTCGTATAATTAGTCGAGTAATTACCGTATGAATATTAATATAATTAGTCCAGGTGTTAATTAAACGGTTACTATTACGAATTATAGTCTTTTGATTCAAAATACTTAATTAGCATATAAAAATTAAAATCCGAGGGAGTTGAAAATCTGAGCAAGAAAAATGGATTTTTCTTGATTTTTTGAAAATTTAGATTTTCTTGAAATTTTGAGCATAGATACTTTTATGTATGCAGAATAAGAATCTATGAACATCTAAAAATTCCTAGAATTAGTCGAGTAATTAGCGTATGAATATTAGTATAATTACTGCAGGTGTTAATTGATTGGTTAACATTACGAATTATAGTCTTTTGACTCAAAATACATAATCATCATATAAAATAATATCTATACACAGATTTTCATTAAAATCTGAGGAAGTTGAAAATCTGACGATTTTTTTTAAAATTTAGATTTTCTTGAAAATCTCAGCATATATACTTTTATTTATACTGAATAAGAATCTGTGGTCAAAATCTAAAAATTCTTTTAATTAAGCGAGTAATTAGCATATGAATTTTAATGTAATTAGTTCAGAATTTAATTAAACGGTTAATATTACGAATTATTGTCTTTTTACTCTAAATACTTAATCAACATATAAAATATCATCTATACACAGATTTTCATTAACATCTGAGGAAGGTGAAAATCTGAGCAAAAAAAATGCAAGGCTACAGCCTTGGATTTTCCTTGATTTTTTTTAAAATTTATATTTTCGAATAAGAATTTGTGGTCAAAATCTAGAAATTCGTATTATTAAGTGAGTAATTAGCGTATAAATAGTAATATAATTAGTTCAGAATTTAATTAAACGGTTAATCTTACGAATTATAGTCTTTTGACTCAAAATACTTAATCAGCATATAAAATAACGTCTATACATAGATTTTCATTAAAATCTGAGGAAGATGAAAATCTGAGCAAAAAAAAAAAAAAATGCCGTGGATTTTTCTTGATTTTTTTTAAAGTTTAGATTTTCTTGAAATTTTGAGCGTAGATACTTTTATGTATGCTGAATAAGAATCTGTGATCAAAATGAAAAAATTCGTATAATTAGTCGAGTAATTACCGTATGAATATTAATATAATTTGTCCAGGTGTTAATTAAACGATTACTATTACGAATTATATTCTTTTGACTCAAAATACTTAATTAGCATATGAAATAACACATATACACAGATTTTCATTAGAATCTGAGGAAGTTGAAAATATGAGCAAAAAAAAATGCATGGCCTTGGATTTTTCGTTTTTGTGAAAATTTCAGGATAGATACTTTTTTTCATACTGAATAAGAATCTGTGGTCAAAATCTAAAAATTCCTAGAATTAGTCGAGTAATTAGCTTATGAATTATTATATGATTAGTCCAGGTGTTAATTAATTGGTTAGTATTACGAATTATAGTCTTTTGACTCCAAATCCTTAATCAGCATATAAAATAACATCTATACACAGATTTTCATTAAAATCTGAGGAAGTTGAAAATCTGAGCAAAAAAGATGCAAGGCCTTGGATTTCTCGTTTGTTTTTTTTTTTTTTTATTTTCGTGAAAGTGTCAGTCGTTTACAGTTAGGTATGATTATTAGATATAAAGGCACATAAACTTTGCATGATTTAAGATATCCATTGGTGGGATAATGGAAGGGTGATTATAAAGATAAAAAGAAGGCTCTGTTGTGCCTATTTGTAGATAGTGGGCTGTGGTATCAGTGCATTACACATGACAGCTAATGAATGGTTGTGAATGAATGCAGCCTTTCTTTGTCTGCTCTTGGTGATACCTCGCTAATGCAGGAAAAGGTGATCAAGTATAAAAGAAAATATAATTAAGGGATAACCATTTTTAACTCATGATAAGGATCTTTAGATATCATTGCTTCCCAGTCAGGCCATATCCCAATTGCATATGTGGTATCAGGTAATTTTATGTACTGAGTGATCACATGACGATAACAGGAAATTTTGTCTTCATAGCTGATATTTTTATTGGGTGTAATTTAAACACATGATATTAACTATTTCATTCATGTCTTAACCAGACTAAGAAGCAGAATGCCATGGTAAAAGTTTATTTATTTTTATTTTTTAGTCTGTCATTTGAGTATAAAGAGGCTAATGGTAACTGGTGCATTCAGTAAGAATTTTTTTTTAACCTTCCTGCTTTGATTAAGAGAGCTAGTTCATAAGGACTGAAAAAATACATAAGAAGGCTGCTTTTAGAATAAATAGATAACATTTATATCTGATATTTTTCCTCAGGAACAGGCAAAAGTCAATTCCTGAAATACGTGTGTAAACTGGTGCCAAGGTCTGTCTTGACAACCGGTATTGGAACTACCAATGCTGGTTTGACTGTGTCTGCAGTAAGAGATGAAGGGGAATGGGCTCTAGAAGCTGGTGCCTTGGTAGGTTATATTTTTCTTTTATTTAGATCAGTTTGGTATTCAAATCACGGGTTTAATGTTAGTTTCACTCAATAAGTAGCTCACACACTTTGTTCCAGTCTCTTTAATGCACACTGATTTATTGCATAATTACAGTGATATAAGATTGATAAACAAATCATGATTTTTTCTGAGTTATCAAATCATTACTGTATGACTGAAGTGCAGGATTCCAAAGAAAGTTTTTTACAGAATATTCTTTCCAGAAATAGTAAATGAAAATAGATATTCTTTTCATATTATAGATAAAGATGGAGATGTGAGACTATGTTAAGTGTGTAAGGAAGTAAGTTCTAGGTTGATGTTTGTTAAAATGAAAGTAGACTGTGAGACGTGGGTGATTGTTAGTGCTTATGCACTTGGTAGTAAGAGGAGTAAAGAAGAAAGGAGTACCTTCTGGGAGGAACTAAGTGAGTGCTTTGGCAATTTTGAGGCATAGGATCTGATATTGGTACTATGGAATCAGAATGCAAGAGTGGGTAATATGGCAATTTAGATTTTAACTTGGGTGGGGATTGTATCCCAGGACTAATTGTTTGCTGAAAGAGTAATAATGATGAAGAGCACTTTGTTTAAAAAGTTCATACATAAGTGCATGTGAATGAGTGGGGTTAGTGGTTAATGGGCTTTATTGGAAAATGTGTTAATTCACAGACATGAATAGGAGAGGTTTGTGGATGAGAACATGATGAGAAGGATTGCCATTAGAATTCCTGAATATTTCATGGTGGAGGTGAGCGTGAAAGTTTATGGTGCTTTCAGGGAAAACGGAATAATGTTTCATATGTTGAAAGAAATGATGAAAGTAGGTGAACTTAGGGAAGGAGCTTGTTTGCAGAGATACCAAGAGAGACTGAGTAAAGAATACCCTAGGTTGAGTGTATATGAAACAGGAGTGGAAGGCATTTGGGGGAGCAATTCTTGTATGTGTAAGTGAATGCATACAGAAGGGGGAGGTGAAGTCTGATTGAAAGAGCCAGCTAGGATGTGTTGAAATTATTCAGTCATATGGAGAGGATGAGCAAAAAAGTCTTACTAATATGTGTGTGTTAGAAGCAGAGAGAGCAAGGTGAAAAGGGAGACTAAGAAGGAATCTCATGAAACCATTTTCCATCATTTCTTTACACAGGTTTTGGCAGATGGTGGTATATGTTGTATAGATGAATTCAACAGTGTACGTGAAGCAGACAAAGCTGCTATCCATGAAGCTATGGAACAACAGACAATTAGTGTTGCCAAGGTAAAAGACTCATAACTTGGTTTTCACTGTGTTAAATGCATTTGTATTTTCTTTTGTATTGATTATAGACAATAACCTTTAAAGCTTTTCACGCTAATTGTAAAGCATCTTTATTCTGGTAAAATAGTAGTTATTTTGCAAGGTACTTCATGCTTATTACCAGGATATTGTGGACAGAGTAGGAGGTAATGCAAGACTTTTCCATAAATTCATCATGAGTGAATTGTCAGCTAAAGAGCAGTAAATCAGGCTAAGGGATTAAGAGGGAAGAGTTGTAGAGGATGATTGAAAAGTTTGTAAGGAGATGAATGACAATTTCAAAAGGATTTTCACTGTGGAAGACACTATAACCCCCACATAATGAGACAGAATAGGTAGAAGGTCCTGGAAAGCTTCAAAATATCAACAAAAGACATAAACAGACTGCTAAAAGGCCTCAATTTATATAAGGCTCATGGTCCTGAAGTTTCTCATTGTGTGCTGAAGCAGTGTCCCAGTATACTTGACAGGCCACTTGAGATAGTGAACAAGTATGATTATTTTTTTCAACATTGTTTAACATTTCCTGTGTTGTTAAAGTAATGGCAGAAGCAAACAGAAAATGGCCTTGTTCATTCACATCTCTCTAGTTGTCATGCTTAGTGCACCAAAATCAGAGTTCCCTATACACAATCAGGCCCCACAGACCTCTCTGTGGTTTACCCTGACCACTTTATATTCCTTGGTTTAGCCCACTGACAGCATGTCACACCCTGTGTATCACGTCACTCTGATTCATGCTATCCCATTCATGCCTCACATTCTCCTGCATGTTCAGGCCCCAGACACTCAAAGAATCTTAAACTCTATCCTTCTAAGGCAAGGCAAGGGGACAAAATTGAGTGTTAGAATTACGTAGGTATAAGTTTTGAGAAGGCTTGGTAAGCTGTGTAAGAGAGTGGTAATTGAGAGGGGTGGTGGCATGACAGTGCATCAAATTGTGGAGGAACAATGTGGTTTCAGTTGTGGTAGAGGATGTGTGGACAAGGTACAGGCTTTGAAGAATTTAGGGAAAAATACTTTGAGAGAGCAAAGTGTTTTTCTTTGGCATTTACGGGTGTGGAGAAAGTGTTTGATAAGGTTGATAGAGATGTCTTGTGGAAGGTTCTGTGAATAAATAGTGTTGGAAGAAAGCTGATTATTGTTCAGTAATTATTTGTTGTCATTTTTTCATTACTTTTGCCTTTTTTAAAATTTGTAGATCTCATACTTTAAAAGGGAAACATTAATCACTGTCTTGTGTATTTCTTAGCTTTTTGATATAGAACTGTTTCATCTTACGTCTGTATAAAATGTTTTCTAGGCTGGTCTTGTGTGCAAATTAAACACTCGGTGCAGCATTTTTGCAGCAACAAACCCAAAAGGCCAGTATGATCCAGATGAATCTCTCACTGTTAATGTTGCTCTAGCATCACCCCTGCTGTCACGCTTTGACCTCATATTGGTTCTCCTTGACACAAGGAATCCTGAATGGGACAAGTAAGAAACTTGAGGTTGACTTTTTCTTCCTATACTTTTGATCATTATTCCTGTTGTGCAGAAGGATGAATCATCCAAAACATCCTGTACACTTCAGATCAGAGCATATTTCTGATGATTCATTTAAATTATCCCTCTCAGCAACCTCTGGAAATGGGGAAGGGAGGCTAGACTTCATGTAGGATGATAAAAGATAGGATTCTTAAGAGTGTAGTGGAAATGGTTCAGCTTCCTGAGCTTTGTGGAGATCAAAACTTTTGATAATTAATGAGGTTATATATTTGTGTTGAGTACCTGTGAATGGACCATGTCTAAGAATGATTTATGTGAATACATATTAACAAAGCTTTGAAATAAACTGCTGTATTAAGAAAAAGATTCTGTTCCTATCAGAATAGTATCAGGATACATTTTGGAGGGTCGAGATCCACTTTCTGGGGATGGTGGGAGTAAAGAAGACTGGAGTATGGAGAAACTACAAGCTTACTTTTGCTACATACGCACTATCCAGCCTGCCTTGACACCAAAAGCTAACACCATACTGTCGCGATATTATCAGGTTCAGCGACGATCTGATCAGCACAGCAAAGCTAGAACCACCATCAGGTAAGCCTTAACGTAGAGATTAGAAAGCCTAAAATGGTTTTTCCTTGATGATACTGACCAATGAAAAAATCTTTTCTAATCATCCTTGATTTTTTACTTCAAGGTGCACTTACATGCTATCATTGACATATCAATTCTATCTGAATTTTGTTTTCATTCAAGTCTCATTGTATCTTTCTTTTACTTACTTCATTTTACTCAGTTGTGAGAATTGAATAGCAAATTACACAAGATGTATGTTTTACTTCACAGGCTCATATATTTCAGTGCAACAGTAAGTGGTATTGTTAAAAATCATCTTGTCAGGTTAAAGTTGCCCTTGAGCAGCAGATTATGTATAAGCTTGTTTACTTGTATGTTATATATTCTCAAATTCCTCAATATTCCTCTGATGCTACTGTTTGCCATTTCTGTTTTCTGTGAGAATGTATGATAGCCATGAGGGTTAGGAAATATTCTGCTCATTGCACTGATTTGCTTTTAAGTGGTAGTATTTTTGGTAATATAGCTTTCTGCTTTAAGTTATTCACCAAACATAACATTGTGAAATGTTGATAACTGCAGTTTATGTAACATACTGACTACAGGTTGCTTGAAAGTTTGGTGCGGTTGAGTCAGGGCCATGCAAGGTTGATGATGCGAGCAGAGGTGTTGGTGCAGGATGCTGTTATGGCTGTTACTTTAATGGAAGCCTCTATGTATGGAGCTTCAGTGATCACAGGGATCAATCCCCTTCATACAGCTTTCCCTCATTCCCCAGAGGAAGAATATAAAACTCAAGGTTTGTACATCTAGTTCTACATGTCTTTACCAGAATCAACCTAATTCTTTTATGCTAACTGGGATAAGGAAGATCATTCCATGACATTATAAGGACTGGAACCACTGAGGCCTGTGATGCCTGTTAGAGGATGTTTGTATTCCTAACTTGTAGTTAGTACCATAATTGTGATAACAAGGTAGAGGAAATATTACATCATTATCACAGTTTTGATATTGACCAGCTTTTTATTTTCTTTCCTTAATGGCAATATGGCCTTCTTTTAGAGGTTACTTTATTCTGTTTCTTTTGTGTATACCCTACAGGTTAGAAGTACTTTGTGTCATTCCTAGAGAAGAATAAGAGACAAAACCTTTTTATATGGCTAAGTATCAGGAGCCTTATGAAAACTGCACTAGAGTTGCCCTCTGCCATTAGCCTGTTAAGGGTGAGGCACTAGAGGCTAAGAAGCAGCACTGGAGTTCACCAGTTATGGAGACTTTTGCCATGGCCACCCCCATGAGGGAGTTTCTTCAGGGAACTGTCATCAAACATATAAATAGAGATAGTATTGTTGACTGGTTGGTAAGGTTATTTAATGTATGTATGACTCATGGTGAGGTGCCTGAGGATTGGCAGAATGCGTGCATAGTGCCATTGTACAAAGGCAAAGGGGATAAGAGTGAGTGCTCAAATTACAGAGGTATAAGTTTGTTGAGTATTCCTGGTAAATTATATGGGAGGGTATTGATTGAGAGGGTGAAGGCATGTACAGAGCATCAGATTGGGGAAGAGCAGTGTGGTTTCAGAAGTGGTAGAGGATGTGTGGATCAGGTGTTTGCTTTGAAGATTATATGTGAGAAATACTTAGAAAAGCAAATGGATTTGTATGTAGCATTTATGGATCTGGAGAAGGCATATGATAGAGTTGATAGAGATGCTCTGTGGAAGGTATTAAGACTATATGGTGTGGGAGGCAAGTTGTTAGAAGCAGTGAAAAGTTTTTATCGAGGATGTAAGGCATGTGTACGTGTAGGAAGAGAGGAAAGTGATTGGTTCTCAGTGAATGTAGGTTTGCAGCAGGGGTGTGTGATGTCTCCATGGTTGTTTAATTTGTTTATGGATGGGGTTGTTAGGGAGGTGAATGCAAGAGTTTTGGAAAGAGGGGCAAGTATGAAGTCTGTTGTGGATGAGAGAGCTTGGGAAGTGAGTCAGTTGTTGTTCGCTGATGATACAGCGCTGGTGGCTGATTCATGTTAGAAACTGCAGAAGCTGGTGACTGAGTTTGGTAAAGTGTGTGAAAGAAGAAAGTTAAGAGTAAATGTGAATAAGAGCAAGGTTATCAGGTACAGTAGGGTTGAGGGTCAAGTCAATTGGGAGGTAAGTTTGAATGGAGAAAAACTGGAGGAAGTGAAGTGTTTTAGATATCTGGGAGTGGATTTGGCAGCGGATGGAACCATGGAAGTGGAAGTGAATCATAGGGTGGGGGAGGGGGTGAAAATCCTGGGAGCCTTGAAGAATGTGTGGAAGTCGAGAACATTATCTCGGAAAGCAAAAATGGGTATGTTTGAAGGAATAGTGGTTCCAACAATGTTGTATGGTTGCGAGGCGTGGGCTATGGATAGAGTTGTGCGCAGGAGGGTGGATGTGCTGGAAATGAGATGTTTTAGGACAATGTGTGGTGTGAGGTGGTTTGATCGAGTAAGTAATGTAAGGGTAAGAGAGATGTGTGGAAGTAAAAAGAGCGTAGTTGAAAGAGCAGAGGAGGGTGTTTTGAAATGGTTTGGGCACATGGAAGGAATGAGTGAGGAAAGATTGACCAAGAGGATATATGTGTCAGAGGTGGAGGGAACGAGGAGAAGTGGGAGACCAAATTGGAAGTGGAAAGATGGAGTGAAAAAGATTTTGAGTGATCGGGGTCTGAACATGCAGGAGGGTGAAAGGCGGGCAAGGAATAGAGTGAATTGGATCGATGTGGTATACTGGGGTTGACGTGCTGTCAGTGGATTGAATCAGGGCATGTGAAGCGTCTGGGGTAAACCATGGAAAGTTGTGTGGGGCCTGGCTGTGGAAAGGGAGCTGTGGTTTTGGGCATTATTGCATGACAGCTAGAGACTGAGAGTGAACGAATGGGGCCTTTGTTGTCTTTTCCTAGCACTACCTCGCACACATGAGGGGGGAGGGGGATGGTATTCCATGTGTGGCGAGGTGGCGATGGGAATGAATGAAGGCAGACAGTGTGAATTGTGTGCATGGGTATATATGTATGTGTCTGTGTGTGTATATATATGTGTACATTGAGATGTATAGGTATGTATATTTGCATGTGTGGACGTGTATGTATATACATGTGTATGGGGGTGGGCTGGGCCATTTCTTTCGTCTGTTTCCTTGCGCTACCTCGCAAACGCGGGAGACAGCGACAAAGCAAAATAATAATGATAATAATAGTAGCAAGATTGGTTGGGTTATATCCTTAATTCCCTCCCTTATGATTTTATGCAAACCTTTTCATAAGTGGCCTTTTCCTATCCAGAGAAAAGTTGTTTTGAAGTAGGAAACATATTGTATTTGGAAATCATACATGAAAGCAGAATTACTTTTCTTAGAATCTGTAGACAAATGAAAATAGAATATGTGAGTGATAGAGTATGAGATTAATTGAAAACCTAAGGGGGAAGATGGGATAAGATGAAATTTTGGTGATAAAGAAGTAGCAAACACAAGGTTGAGTAATAACTTAAGATATTTATAAAGCATTATTTTGAAAGTTATCTGAAGTTATGAAAAAATATGTTGTTATAAATTATGATAGGTTGCCTGATTGAGTGGAATAAAGCATATGAAAATTTTTACATTTCTCTTTCTACAGCAAAGATTGTGCTGCAGAAACTTAGTCTCTTCGATATCTTATCAGATGAAATGACCAGATTAAATGAGCAAGAAAAATTATATGTGAGTTGGAAGGCATTACAGCCAAATACTTCAGTGAAACAGAATACTGATGATAATAAAGTACCTGCAGACACAAGATATTGTTTGAAAAAGGATTTTAAGCCATGTGTAAATGATGCTCAAGCAGCGTCGGGTATTGAAGAACTAGAAGACAACACACCATGGAATTCGAGAAGTGGAAAACAGCAAACACTGTGTCAGATGTCAAAGAAGATTGAATCAAGTTCCTCAGTTCCTGATTGTAATGTTCCATCAATCACTTGTATGAATGAATTACCTTGTAGAAATAATATTTCAAGCAGTGTCAAGTTCAAGAAGGGCCCAAAAAGAAAAGCAGAATCAGTTGCAGCAAAAAGTTTGAATGCTGAATGTACTTTACAGTCACAGAGGAAAAAAGTTAGGGGTAGAAAACCTAAAAATGCACCCAGAGAATGGCCTGAAACTCTGTCTGTAAGTTCTCAGTCACTTGTTGATAAAGCTGGTAGTGATTTATTGGAAGACTTGGAAGATTTTGAAGGAGAAGCGCATCACTGGAATCCTCTCATTACAAAGGACAAAAAAGCTCCATTGGCCAAATTTTGTGCTGAAAGAAGAGGAATTGAAAATAGTGACATAGAAGTTGCACTAGATTCACAAAATTCTTCAGGGCCAAGTTTAATAAATTCTAGTCCAGTCATTAAGGAATCACAAACAAATCTAGAAAATGAAAAAGTTAGTGTGTCAATAGAGCAGGAAGGACAAAAGAATACAGAAAATTCAGATGAAGACAACACGGACTTCTTTGAAATTAACAAAGAATCTCAGGATTTATTAAATGGCATGCAGAAATTTTGTTCAACAGAGATAAAATCAAATCAAAAAAATAAATTGCATGGTGAAAGCTGCAGGAATTTTAGCTCAGATATTTTGGCAAATAGTGTGAGTGAAGAGGTAAAGGATTCATCTGAAATTCATGAAATATGCTCTCAGTACCAAAAACAAGAAGAATTGCCTGCACCTTGTCATAATGTGAGAGGTGAAGAGATATGTAATAATTCAGTAGTCTCTTCCAGTCACTCTGTATCTGCAAAATTAAAGAGGTTTTCCTTTGCTTTCAGCAATGCTGGGAGCTCCACTGAAAAAACAGAAAACAGTATGCACAGTGAAAATGGCCAGAAAAGTCAGAGTGTGGCAAAAGACAGTGTAGACATTAAATGCAAAGCACTATTACCAGAAAGCCATGCTGTATCTGGAAAGAAGCAACACATAATCTTGCCATTTAAGAAACCATCTTTCTGCTCAAATAAAAAAATTGAAAATTTACCAGCATTCCCTTCAGTTCAGTCATGGTTTGGAGCAGCTTCATTATCAGAAGAGCTTGGTGATGATGACTTTGATTTGGATTTATAGTGAAATGTGGATTAAGTTAAATCACTAATCAATGTGTCCTGGTCATGCAAAATGTTTTTTAATCCATTCTTCCATCTTCAGTATGGTGTCCCCTTTCCCCTTGTCCCTTCATGTGTATGCTCTTTGTCAACCTCTCCTCTCTCATTCTCTGCCTATGTCCAAACCATTTTAGCACACCTGCTTCAGCTCTCTCATATATAACTCTTATTATTACCACACCTCTCTTTTACCTATCATTACTTACTTGATCAACCTTCCTCACACATTATACATAATGTAAAATAATGATGAACTGTACTGAAATTTAAGATATGTAAATATAATGATAAATTAATGACATTCTGTAAAAATCTTCTGTATATATAAAAAAAACTAAGTTATGCAGCATCATATATTGTGTACATATTGCAACAAACTATTCCTCTGTAGAAGTAATGTAAATACAGTCATACAGGTGTTTTCACATGAGTTTGTGATGTACTTTCTTATAGTTGGCTAAATTTACTATGTATTGCAAGATATGCATAATCTCTGCTAATTGCATTGTCAATGTGTTGTAGAAGAAAGAAATTCTGTCTGCTAATCTAGCTGGAAAATAGATAGTTATGGCTAATCATGTTAGTCATAATGATGATGATGTTATTAATAACAGTAATGAAGAAAAGGAGATTTTCATTGAAGCAGCCAAAAACTAGAGAACTCATGCTGAAAGATTTACGAACATTTTAAGAAATGGTAACCTATCTTTTTTTTTTATATATATATTGAATTTTCAACTCAGACTGTTAATGTTGATGATGCTAAATATAATATAGTGTTATTTCTGTTATTATGAACTGGTGGTAGAGTAGCTGGCTGTAGATACCTATGAAAACATTATTATGGAGGTTTCCTTCCTTTGATTATCTGTGGCAGCACATACCAGCTTTTTTGCATTGTCTTACACATATTCTTAAATTTTGCATCATTCTTTAAAGAAAACTATCTTATATAATTTGTTTGTGCTTTGATTTTTGCTGTATTTTTCTGCCCCATACATATATATATTTGCTTATTGGGCCATGTAATGTTTTTCACAAAATTCTTGGCACAGACAAGTAGCATGCACTTCTCTTATTTAATAGCACAACAGTTTAGTATTCAAAATTATAAAGTGTAAATGTTCCTGGGAATTTTAGAGCTTTGAAATTTGGGGAGGGCAGTATGATGTAAACATCTCGATAGAAATTGTCATCATTGTTATTATTCTGATTATTCAGGTAATTTTTAATACTTTTTTAGTAAAGGTGGATATCTCCATTCCAAATATATAAAGTTCAAAAATCTTCAAAAGTTGAATGTCCATGCTTTCAAGATTCCTGCTAAAATGACATGGGTTTCTGAGATCATCACTCCATTTTCTATATTTTGCTGCAGCCTACACCAAGGCTTCATTAGTGTTCTTCCAGCAGAATTGATAACAACAGTGCTGTGTGCTCTTCTGTTATTACTGTAGTTTTCACCCATATATTGGTAGTGGTTGGTAGGCAGGCAACAACCAGGGAGGTCTTTTTTTCTTCTTTTATACTATTCGCCATTTCCCGCATTAGCGAGGTAGCGTTAAGAATAGAGGACTGGGCCTTTGAGGGAATATCCTCACCTGGCCCCCTTCTCTATTCCTCCTTTTGGAAAAAAAAAAAAAAAAAAAGGGGAGGTATATTACCAAAACTGCCTCCATGGGTATCAGAAGGTTAGTAACATCAGCTTAGTGAGCCAGCACTTTAGTGGTTGTCAAGTTGCACTCACTAACATGTGGACTATTGGCATTCTGTCTACAAACAATCTCTCCTTGTCATATGTAACACTTGACAACACTTAACTCACACAGCTCATTCTTTCTGACATTAGATTTTCCTGAGGTGAGCACTATGCACTAGCCCTGCCTTTTGGCAAACTTCTAGGAGCAGTAGACAGAAGTAGATGGTAGGAACATTTAGGCAGGAGCATTAGGTAGAAGTAGTAGGTAGGAGCATTAGACAGAAGTAGCCATTAAAAACATTGGGTAGAAGGCTCTGCAAACACTGCACTGTTCTTGCCCTCTGCCAGTGGCCTGTTAAGGGTGAGGCACTAAAGGCTAAGAAGTGGCACTGGAATTCACTAGTTATGGAGACTCTGTTGCCATGACCACCTCTTTGAGGGAGTTTCACTTGGAACAGGCATCAAATATAGAGATAGTATTATATATTATACATAATCGCTGTCAGCAAGATAGTGCCAGGAAACAGATAGATAGATAGATACAGCTTTTAACAGATATTCATGTCAGCAAGGTAGCACAAGGAAACAGATAGATAGATAAAGCTTTTAACAAATATTCATGTGATAGAGCTGATTCACCTCCCATGGTACCCTTTCCCAACAAACTATTGATCTGGACTATGTATTTATCCCTCCTTCACCACTCTATCTGTAAACAGATTGAATAGCCTTAGATATCACTACACAGCTATGACACAAACCCATCTTCAGTGGGAATGACAACTCCCTCCTCTTCTACTTGTGCACATGCCTTACTCCTCTTGTAAAAACTCCTTGCTGCCTTTTAAGGTAATTTATCATTCTCACAGTATAATCATAGCATCTTCCATTAATCATTTCTGTCATCCCTGTTATATCCTTTTCCCACATTCGGAATTGCCTCAAATGAGTCACTCTTTCTCCAAATGTTTCTTATGCATGTCCCTCAAAGCAAACACTTGGTCCATACATCCTCTTCCCATCCTAAAGCCAAATTACTCCTCCCCAGTCAGCTTATCTATACTAACATTATCCATTTATTACCACTTTCCTGTGCCTCTTATTGGTAACTGTATGCTCAGCAGATGTCCTCTGATTTGGAAATTCATTTACGTCCTCTTTGCTTTAAACGTGCTTTCCACCAGGCTCAGAGGCATCTCATTGGGATGTACAAACTTCTGCTGATAAATCAGTAACACCTTTACCCATTTTCTTGAGAATCTCAACTGCAGTTCCATCCACTCATGATGCTTTATCACATTTCATTTGTTGTAAATTAAGTATAATGTTTGTAGCTTATTGAGATGCTAAAGTAGTTCAAATACATACTGTATTAAATTAATGTTATATTCTTCAGGTGTTTACAAACTGAATGATAGAAAATGAGGTTATTAATTCTTACACCTGTTCAAGAATGATAGTGTAATGTGAGGATACAGTATCTTAAGTAGATTTGACAGGTAATTTAAAACAGATGTTTATTATACTCTTTTAGAATGTTTATCTTGAGCTGAGTATATTTTTTACAGTTTTATGCCACATAGTTTTATTGATAAGTTAAATTGATGGATTCTTTGAGTGATTTTGCTTTACCTTTGTTTATGAAAGTGAAAGTAGATGTTGATGGTTTATAATGTGATCCATATAATTCTGTATACATATAGATGTAGTGTTGCATCTATTACAAAGTAGTTTTTCCAGGATCTTCAGATTTTATTATTATTTGAATATTGTTTGTTGCGTTTAACGGCCTGCGACCTATAAGGAAGGTCAATAGCTTAAAATCCGTGCTGTACTTTTCCTATTGAAGCAAGCTAACTGAAATCTTTTGACGGTGTTTATAGGAAGTTAGTTTACCTGAAGTGGTCACACCATCTTCTGGATTCTGGATAATGATTACTTATATATAGAAAGTTTCAGGTAATTAAACATTACTAACACAAAACAGTTTGAATTGGTTTTCCGTATGAAGGATCTTGTTTTCTTTTATTGCAAATTGCATAGAACACTTGGCTTCATGTTTTATATTACTGATATATAGGCACTATGGGTTCTTAGAGAAATAAAGTAATTTGGATAACTTGATAATTAGATTACAGTTTCATTTGGAATATTAAGATAATCTTATTTTATTTTTTATAGTAAAAATCAACCATGTGATTTTACATTTCCGGAATTGTAATTATTTATTCGTAATTACTTATTTGTACAGTATATTGAGGGAATTTCGTAATCGTGGGGTCTAATCTAAGCTTCTAATATACAACTTTTTAAATTCATTCATGATGTCCGCATTCACAGCTCCATTTAGTTATTCATCTGCGATGGAAAATGCATTCGAACGATTCGGTCACAACTCAGTTCCAGCTCTGTCCACCGCCACATTAGGTCATGAAAGTCTCTGTGTGTAAAGATTCGCCAAGATTAACCTTGGTATAGGGCCAAGGGCTCTTGTCAATGGCATCCAGTTCTCGAGTGTGCCATCACTGGCACATTGGGGATTTGTGCTCGGAGTGCCATTACTGGCACGGATTGTATCGAGTGTAACTATTGTAATGGGTTCGTAGGTGGATGTGTGTTTTATGTAAGGTGTCAAATTGTTTCATCCCAGATGTGTGCTAATAAGTTCAATCCATGGAACTTTGGGTATTGGTCAATCAGTTGTAGGCCTATAGTCAAATCATACAAGGTATAGAAACACTGATTAATGAGACGCGAGTTAAAGTCTTAATCTGTCTAAATAATTAAGTGATAAATTCTGAACAAATGATCAAGAACAGTTACATATATTATATTGTTTATAGCTTTCTTTTTGTAATGAATAAACGAACAATGTCCTCACACATGCGGACACTAATATCTTTAGCGTAGTGTCCCTATAATTGAGAATGTTTTCTATGATCTGTAAAGAAAATGATCCATAACGTTTTTAGTGGAATATTGTAAGGATATAATCATAGCTATTATTGTAAAAAAAAAAGCAAATTGTCTCTTATCTTACTTAAGAACAACAGTTGATATTAAAACTCTTATATGTGGTATAATTATTTATTAATTCTTGAGTTCTTCTACCGTAAATTATACACAGGCATATAAAATTTTTGATTTAGTTATATGTCTTTGATACAAGTAGAACCCATCTTTACATTGAATATCTGAACTTCTAAAATATGGTTGTAGATTGAAGGAAAAAGTTTTTGGGTAGTCCTCAGCTTATGAGGACTATAAATTGAATATAATTCTCGTATGGGGGTAGTTAAACGTCATACTGATTCACACGCAATGTGTAAAGCCTTCTCCTTCTGTAGCAAGAAGCACTAGTGGGTCTTCAATTTTCCAAATAATGGCTGTTGCTGGACAGTGATGTGACAGATCTACTGCATTATGTTGGGAAGATGCTGCGGCAGCAACCAGGATTATATATCCATCTACTCTGATGTAAGTTATAGTATTAAATGCCTAAATGTTTTTTTTTTTTTAGAGCCCATGCCAAGCTTATTGGTGTATCTTTACACACACACACACACACTATGAATACATATGAATTAAATTTTGGATGAAGCGTTCATCACGATACACACAAAACGCACATCCACACATGCATGTTATAATGGATATAATGACTTCAACAATAAACTTTCCCAAGGTAGACTTAATGTGTCTATTGACGGCTTTCTTATTAGAATTCTCCACTCGTCCTTCTCCTCATTCACTGTTTTCTTCAGCTTCCACTTCTAAGTGAGCTTTGGCTACTTATTGGCATATATCTTATAACCTTCCGTTCCTTGAAGATGACCATCTTGATCATGATCATTTAAGTCCTCTCTTATCTTTGTATTTTTCATCTAATCTTTCTTGGGTCTAATGGGATTAGCCTCGTTGCTTTCAGTGTGGTATCCTGTGATCTATGAACTTGGTTGTGTGATCATGTTTTTGATTGTGGGAGCCTAGATCTATGAACTTCATTGTGTGACCATGCTTCTGACCCACATATTAGGATGGAAATAAGAATATTGATTTACATTTTTTGTGCTTCATTTCAATGGTATGTTTTCATCTTAGTATAGGGAATTGCATAATGAAGTAATGTTCCCGAATTGTATCTCGTTATCACATGCTAGCTACGTCGTCAGAGCATGTTATGTTGTCTTTTTATGTTCTTTTTTTTTTTTTTTTGTAAATATCAAGGCATGTATGAGGAATAAAAGAGGTGACTACTTTTCCGTTTGACTCCGGTTTATACTTCGAACTGTTCTGTCATTTCCTTTATTCTTGACTCTGTACAGAGTGATGGTGTGTTCATTTAATCATTCGCATAAATGTCATATTTCATATCAATATTGATTGTCTTCTAATATTATCTATAGTTCGTTTTTTCAATTCTGTCGACATACAACATACTGGATTGTAACAACAAATTGAGTTCATTCGAAAGGAATAAACTTATTTGTGCATGTGTTCGTAAGATTTTCTTTTTTGTTCGGGAAACCTATTTTTCCAAATATCTATTAATGCCCACTTATGTTAATCTTTGGCAACAGTAAAAATATATTACTTATAAAACAATATATTTGACATTAAATCGATTTTGAGTGGAATATCAGGAGTGTTGACGTTTTGATGACGTTTCCACAACAAGCGACGATCGAATGTAAACAGTGGCACTACGAACACCCCGTCAAAATTTACGATAATGTAAATTTATGCTTGGCATTCTGTATCTGTTAGGGGTATGTATTTCAAATGTTTTGTGCTTTTAGAAGAGAGGATAGTCTACCTCTTCTGTCTGTTATATATGTTTTCATATAGTACATGAACTTTATAAGGTTGGTAATATGTGGGAAGTTCCCAACTTTGTCATGGGTAGAGCCCCTTTGTTTATGTATACACAATTTTGGTCTTCTGTTCCCTTTCACTGTAGAATAGATTGTAAAACAGCTAGAATCGGGATTACATCAAGAGAAGTTATGGATAACTAATAACTGCAGTTGGGACCGAAATGCTACCGGCTTCCGCCCCTTATCAAAAACTGCTGCAGCATTTGTAATCTGTAACGTTAATTATAACTGAATATGTAACATTTGTCCGGATATGATTAGCCAGTGTGTTATAATTTGTCCGAGATGAAAGTCATGAAAGTAAATCCTTTGAATGGAGAAAGAAAAAAATACTATTCCTTTAGAAAGATATATTGCAAATTATATGAGGAAAGCTTATTCTTTTGTCTGTTGTTGTTCCACCCAGTGATAAAGTTTTGATTTAGTGGGACCACGAATCTGTGTTATGTAATAGATTTTCTTTTACAATGTTAGTGAATTTTTTTTTACAAACTAGAAAAATGCTGGGAGTGATTACAATCAGTACTTTTTAGGTAATTACTTTACCAAGATATTGGCACCAGTGGGTCAAACATTATATGTTGACATTGTTTGAATTTCTTTATTTATAGTATTGAGTTTATTTATATTTTGTGTAGATGGAAAGTTTTTGAAAATGTTGATATTTATATTGTCATCAGGTCTGAGGAGAAAAGATAGAATTCATGTACAATAAATCCAGAGGTTGTTGCTTGGAGAGTTCTTACCCATTACCATCTTGGAGTGGAGGGAAAGTATTAAGACAACCAAACTAATCAACTTTCCCATACCCTGTAATTAGGCATCTCACCCTAGCTTATTTCTCCCCTTGCCTATCTCATTGTAAATGTAATCCTACGATGGTGAGAATATATCCTGTTTAAATCATCATCCATGTAAGGATTACATTGTGCTAGGCATGGGTGAGGTAATTACAAACAATGATATATCCTGTAATGAAGATGCTTAAGAGAAAGTGTTGACATGATATTGTTTGACCCAGCAATGTCCATATATATGTGACTTATGTGTCTTTTATCCTACAGCTTTGAATTAGGTGTTAGTGATGAGGCTTTAAGGTGTAGGAAATATCTGGGGTTAATTGATGTAAAATTTAGCCTGTGAGCACTTGCATAAATTAACTTGTATATATTGCCCTGGAGACTGGTATATACCTTATTTCTAGTGTTGATTTGAAAATATGTAATTGGTTGTTGTGCTTACATCCAGTTTGTTACTTGTGAGTTCGTAGGGGTTCATTTGCACAGACACTTTCCATTGCACAAACACATTCGAGCATGAATGTTTCACCATGTGATTGTATGCAGTAGATGACAGACACTAGCGTATTTTGACCACTACATTGAAAATTGAATCTAGGTCCTTTGAAGTTTCTTGTAGTTTTTATTAAATCTGTTGATCTCTAGAAATGTTCATCTCTTTTTATGTTGATTATCCCTCCATTTTCTTTAATTGTAACTCTTCTAATTATAGAATTATTTAAATCTGTAAAATAAAAAGAATGATCATGATCACATTCCCTCCACATCTTTAATCCCCATATGATATATAGGAATGCTTTACTTTAAGGGTAGTGCAGAAACAGATTTATGGAAGTGATAGAAAAACACCTTTTCACACTGCATAAAGTATTGTTATGAGGCTTATCTGATTTTTTCAAAATTTTGAAAGAATCTTGTGTTTGCCTAGACCTTTATGAAGCTTACACAAACTTCTTTCTTAATACCATTAATTTAGTATCCAGAACAAAGTTGCAGAAATGTAGTTTACCTTTGTCCTCTTTCATTCATATACATTGTATAAAGAAAATATTCTCTCAGACATTTTTGTATGTAACTTTGCTGTGATGATTATTTGAAATTTTTTCAGGTCCCAGATGGTTAAACTTTAGTGAGGATGTTACGTATAGAATCCTACATCACACCCATCATCCTCAACTATGTGGATAAATACATTAAGAATCTTAAACCAGAGGACTCACAAGTAGGTTGAAGTGTTAGATTATATTATGAATATATCTTGTTTTTGCTAGCAATCATTTGTGTTATGAATGGGTTAGGTTCCTGGACCTAATTCGTAAGTTGATCTGTTCATAAGTTGGAAAATTATAGAAATGCTTAAGATTCAAGGAAATACCTATACCTGACTATAATAGTGTATTAGATATTGTATTCCAAAGTAAATATAATTAATAGAACATAATATTCAGCAACACTTAATGAGAAAAGATGCAATGCAGCAATTCATTAGAATAAATGATTAATTGTGTGTCAAACTAGGAAGTAGATATCGTTTTTTTGGAGCTCATTTGTAAATATGGGTGTTTGTACGTTGGGACCTCCTGTTCTTTGTTTATGTATGTATCTCAAGACTGTAGAAAATACTGAAAATGAAGACATATGGTTATTAATTCAAAAGAATGCATCATTGATGTTTATATGGGTAAATATGTTATGGTAGGGACTTCTTTCTGGGTAATTTGCCCTAAAATCCAGTTAGACCTAGAATTATTGATTATATTAGAATTATATTGTTTCTATGTATTCATGATATTTGATAAATATAAGTTCTATGTATTCATGATATTTAACAAATATAAATTCATCCAGTAGTTTTTGCTGTATCAGCTAATGGTTCTAACCTAGCAACTGTAGTTACTGGCTAAACCAGTTACCTCAGCAAAAGTGTCAGCTCAATTCCTGATTGTGACTTGACTAGAGTCAGTTGCTGTTTTTTCGTATTACCATTCATTCACTCTCCTATTTACACCAAGGTGGTACATATGAAATCACTCATAGATATCCATTTTGGCATATATCTTGTTACTTTGTGCACTTTTCTACCCACATACATTCGTGCCATATTTGAACCTATTGTTTGTGACTGCTTGCTTCCATTCATGTCACTAGCACAGTTTATATTTCATCTGATCATATTGATTGTTTGTTTTTGCCATTGCCACCCAAGGATACTCTTTCTGAAAAATTTTCCGTCTTTTATCAATTTTTAAGATTTTTCCAGTGTTCTGTTCCAATATCCTCTTTTTCATAAAGATATTATCTGTGGCGTATGTAGTTCAAGGCAGTTATATACTTTCTTCCTTGATTTTATTAGCATACTTAGAAATATGCTCAATTTTATGTGAAAATTGATTAGTATTGTTTTTTAGGTATCCTTATGGGGAGGGGATGCTGTGTTCAACAACTTGGATTTACGACTGGATGTGCTTGAGCAGGAGTTGCGGCTTCCCTTCTCTTTTGTGAATGGCCATATACATGAGTTGAGGATTCATGTTCCATGGACCAAGCTAACATCAGAACCAATTGTTATTACCATTAACACAATTGGTAGGTAATATTGATTTCAAAAGATTTTTTCATTCATCAAAAGTAAATGACATGTGTCACAATAGAAAATACTAAAAAGAAAACCTAGTTTCTTTTGCCTTGTGAATCTCAGATTGAAGAGAAACTAACTACAGATCATTTGCATTGTTCCATTTTGTAGATTTTTCCCGTTCGTTTTGTACTTTTAACATCACTGTCTATAGGAACGTTGGTTTAGGACCAAGGAGGAGGTTTAAGATGAATGCTAAAAAGGGCAAGTTGGTAGTATTTGTGATGGAATTTAAGGCATAAGATCTAGTTGTATGGTGAGAAGTTAGAAAGGATCTGAAATTACAAGCTTAGTGGGAGTGTACTGAGTGAAAGTGTATGGGTTGCTGCTGGGATATCTTATAGGATGTTAAAAGGGAGGTAAGTTGCTGGCATCCAGAGATAAGGAATAAGGGGTAGAAACATTGTTAAGCAAGTATTACATGGTTTATTATAAGTTGCATGTTGCTTTACCTTGATATATGAGAAAGAAGCGCTATTTTTGGAATTAAGAGGACTTTGTACAAATGTGCTTGTTTTAGAGATGGATTTTCTGGGACTAGGATTTGGAGTAAGGAGAGTAATCAGGAAATTAATATTGTCAGAATTATACATGGAAAAATGGACATTGCAATGCTAATGTGGGTTTGGCATGTAAAAAGATTGGATTCTGAAGATTTTCTTGAGTGATTGTATGTAAGTGAGGTGGAAGGATGGAGAGAAAGGACAGAGTAAGGTTGAGAAGGTTGTAAGCAAGGATAAATGTTTGATATTTTGCAAGGATGGCAATGCATTGAGATTGCGTACACCACCCAGTTGGATAGTCGGAGTTAGACCATTGGATATAGACAGATAAAGATAGATTACTGTTTTTTCAGAATGTATTCTGAAACTAAAGGGTGGAGAAACTGCCAGCTCAGAGTCTTCCAGCCAAAGTGGAACTGGACCTAAATCTGCAGATGTGAGACGTAGGCAAAGGAGGTGAGACCATCAGTTTTGAAGAATATTGAGACTGTTTATATTTTGTTTTGGTAAATTTGGTAGTTGTTTGAAATTTTGAATTGTCTTACCTTCCAAAACTGCATATTCTTAAACTGGACCCTTGTGATCTAGATATTCTAAAGACTTTCTGGGTGATTGGGTTACCCATGGAAGGAGGGGGGTTAACATCATTCCTAGTTATGGAAGTCTATGAACTCCCTCAAGGGGGTGGCCCCAGCAGTAGTCTCCATAACAATTGAACTCCAGTTCTGCTTTTTAGCCTTTGGTGCCTCGCCCCAAACAGACCACTGGCAGAGGACAACTCTTCTGCAGCTTTTGCAGAGGCACCTACAAATTGCTCTTACTGACTACTACTTAATGTGTCTGTGTAATTTTTCCGCCAATAAGTAAACAAACACCAGTATAGAACACATGGCACTTTCGTACAAAAACAAACACTACTGTCCCACTGAACCCAATTTGTTTACAAAATTTTATCCAGTTTAACATTATTGTCATCAAAAAAGGATGTACAAAACTATGTAGTCTACTAAAAAAACTCAGCGTGCATGTAGCCTTCCTTCAGAAAACCAGAATTGCATTCAAATATACCCTTCCTCCCTTCTACAATTACACTACCTTTAGACAAGAGTGACAACAAGGACAAGGAAATGTAACACTTGAACACCACAATATACCATTCATTGATTCCACTGAGCACACAAAACCTATCATGAGCAATGTAAACTCTCTTGAAATATTGTTTAATTTGTTTATGGATGGGGTTGTTAGGGAGGTGAATGCAAGAGTTTTGGAAAGGGGGGCAAGTATGAAGTCTGTTGGGGATGAGAGAGCTTGGGAAGTGAGTCAGTTGTTGTTCGCTGATGATACAGCGCTGGTGGCTGATTCATGTGAGAAACTGCAGAGGCTGGTGACTGAGTTTGGTAAAGTGTGTGAAAGAAGAAAGTTAAGAGTAAATGTGAATAAGAGCAAGGTTATTAGGTACAGTAGGGTTGAGGGTCAATTCGATTGGGAGGTGAGTTTGAATGGAGAAAAACTGGAGGAAGTGAAGTGTTTTAGATATCTGGGAGTGGATCTGGCAGCGGATGGAACCATGGAAGCGGAAGTGGATCATAGGGTGGGGGAGGGGGCGAAAATTCTGGGAGCCTTGAAGAATGTGTGGAAGTCGAGAACATTATCTCGGAAAGCAAAAATGGGTATGTTTGAAGGAATAGTGGTTCCAACAATGTTGTATGGTTGCGAGGCGTGGACTATGGATAGAGTTGTGCGCAGGAGGATGGATGTGCTGGAAATGAGATGTTTGAGGACAATGTGTGGTGTGAGGTGGTTTGATCGAGTAAGTAACGTAAAGGGTAAGAGAGATGTGTGGAAATAAAAAGAGCGTGGTTGAGAGAGCAGAAGAGGGTGTTTTGAAATGGTTTGGTCACATGGAGAGAATGAGTGAGGAAAGATTGACCAAGAGGATATATGTGTCGGAGGTGGAGGGAACGAGGAGAAGAGGGAGACCAAATTGGAGGTGGAAAGATGGAGTGAAAAAGATTTTGTGTGATCGGGGCCTGAACATGCAGGAGGGTGAAAGGAGGGCAAAGAATAGAGTGAATTGGAGCGATGTGGTATACCGGGGTTGACGTGCTGTCAGTGGATTGAATCAAGGCATGTGTATGGGGGTGGGTTGGGCCATTTCTTTCGTCTGTTTCCTTGCGCTACCTCGCAAATGCGGGAGACAGCGACAAAGCAAAAAAAAAAAAAAAAACTACAATAATGCAACACAGTCAAGTCCTACATATCCTTCCCTGATGCATCCACCATGAGTCCTGCTCAGTACATCCCACACCTTCAGGTTCTGATGAAAAGCCCGAACACATTTTTGTATGGGGATTTCAAAATCCACATCCTTCTTGGCTTAACATTAAACCTACACCCAAGAACCCTGAGGTGGGCCACACATAAACTAGTTGTATTCTTAACTTTTTCAATTAATATAACCAGTCAGCAAGACTCTCAACTCATTACTTCAACAGCCAACATTACCTTTTGCACACCAACACTTTATATGGGGACCAGTTGAAGAATACTCAGGACACTTAATATAGTGACCAGTCGATGAATACTGCAGGAACTCTCCTCTGACCACCCACCCAATCAGTTCACACAGGACACTCAAACTGCAGGGAAGCAGAGTGGCAACTTTTACATATCACATAGAATCCAAGCTCCTGCACTTCACCTTTGGTAAGTTCCTGTCCCTAGGCCATGCCATTTCCTGTTTCAACAGTATCATCACCCAAGTCAGCCAAAAACTGCATACTGTATGGACACAGAAAGCTTTATGAACTGAGCTATGAGTGATTAAGTGAGCCATTGTTCTGCATGTATGATTTAGTGTTTCATGTTTGTTTTGTTTGAGTAACATTATTATGCTGTGATGTGGTTGTGAAGTCACTATCACAGGAGAGGGCTTTCACACTGTGATTTTTTTGAGGTGATGGGGAGGAGGGTTACCTCATAGGAAGAGACTGAAAAGTTAGAAAAAGAACTGCCCCATGATGGACACCGTCATAAAGTTTGATGATTTTGGAGATGCACCCTATGTGAATGACTCTTAAGTATGCCTGATGGATCTGTCTGGGTTCCTGAATGTTGTTGGAGCTTCCAAAAAGGAGTTCCATTGGCAGGTAGGTAACTTAAGGTAAATATATATATCCATGCACTGTAATATTATTTGGTAATTAAAAGAAGTGTGAATGATATTTGCTGTACTTTCAGGCAAGATCTTGAAGTTCCAACTAGTTATGTTCAAGGCCTCATCAACAGAATAATCAACAATGTTTGTATAGTATGCAACAATGTTATTTTGAAGTATGTTGAAGATGATATAGTCTTATCCATCAATATCAAGACTCTTGAATTTCGTTCTGTTGATGGTAACTGGACTCCAGCATTTATAGGTGAGACCAGATTCTGTGTTGTCCAGTCATTACTGATATATTGGATAGACATTCTGTATTTTGTTCTGAAATGATATTTAGATGTTAGCTATAGTTGAGTCTGCTTCAATTCGTTCTATCTATTGCATGCTTTGCACCTTTTTACATGCTCAGTCCCTGAACCTTCAAAGCATCTTTCACTCCATCCTTCCAGCTTCTCCTTAGTTTCCCTCTTTTTCATTGTTCCCTCCACCTTTGACATGTATACCTTCTTAGTCATCCTCCCCTCATACATCCTTTCATATATATATATATTCAGAGATTTTTAGCACACCCTCTTCATCTCTCTGATACATACTCTTACATGTATCTTTTACCATATCATTTTTTATTTGATCCATCCCTTTACACCAAACTGTTTTCTTGGGCATTTTATTTCCAACTCACCCATCCTTTTTGGCTTTTTTGAATGTACAATTTTATATTTCTAGGGGTGTTTTGTACAATTACTTTGGAATTAGGTATCTCAGTTATCCCTGTAGCATCCAGATTAGGTACCTCAGTTATTCCTGTAGCATCCACACATTGTGTTTTTCCTTGTACATTTAAGGTTTTTTAACCCACAAAGAGGAATTTTTATCTTCACAGACAAAGATGAATCACAGACAGAGATGAATAGTATTGAATTAAAGTCAGCCTTTTTTAATGGGGGGGGGGGTGGCTGCTTCACCAATGCTGCTAGAAATAAAAGTGGACATTGTTGACTGTTTGGCAACATTCATTTTTGCTCCTCTGTATGCTAGTAGAATGATTATCATTCTAGATAATGATAGATATACTTTGTAAGAAAGATTTATACAGATAATTACCTGTCAGCAGATATTGGTAAATGTAGTAATGTTGACAAAGATTGTGCATTTTCTTTCCCTTTTGTGTCTGCTGTATATCTGAGAATATATGTCCTGCGGAAGCATTTGGCACCCGTATGAATTCCCTCCTTACTCCTACCTAGAGTATAGCCTTGAAATTGTGGCAGGAATCCTTAAAACAAAGATATATACATATATGAACAGACCAACAAAGGTGTTTGTAAATGCTAAAGGGTTAAACTTCGGGTGTTGTTAACATATACCCTATTTGGTTATAAGAAATATAATGAAACTATATCTAAGGAAGATTTACTTTACGTTTTCATTGAATGCCTAAATAAATACAGATCTTATTTTTCAGATTTAACTGCAGAAGACCTCATACTTCGCAACCTAGCAACTCTTACAGATTTAACTGTCTGTTTGGACAAAAGAAATGCATCAGGCAAGATAGAAAATTACCAGGTATGATAAACAATATGTATTTTGATATAGCAAATTGTGTAATATTGTTCTTTCTGTTTATCTGTCTATCATGTGTAACTTCATTTCATTTTAATGGATGAATGAAGTGCCTTCAACCTCTCAGTTCTCATATATGTATCCTTATCATTTGTTTGGTGTATTAAAGTGTGCAAAAGCTTTGATGGTACTATATGTGCTGTGTATTTACTATTCATACTAAGCTGCTTTATTAGGTGAAACTAGCACCTCTGTACACACTTTCACCCATTTACAAAAAATGCCTTCATTGCACAGTCAAAAATCAGTCCTGTGGGATCTTCATCGGAAATACTTTTTATCTCTAAAGTAGCTCACCCACTACATAAGTCCACCTTTTTAATTTACATCCTCTTGTACTTTGAAAGAATATATTTTACATTTGATATCGAGATATAATCTGTATTGTATAATCCCAAAGATTACGATGTCAAGCTTATTAAGGCTTTTCCATTAGATTTTTCTGTTGCTGTTAGTTCATTTTCTCCCTCTTGTTCTTCATCTCACTGTATGCATTTTATCTTGATAGGGTACTATTTTTTTTTCATTATTTTCTCTTGTGGATGATTATCTTCGAAGATCCTTCCTTTCACCTTCTCATTCTCTTTGTCTTGATGTCTGTGAGAGAGGACCACCTCAGTGTGACCAGCATTTGTTAGGAAAAAGCTTTGTGGGTAACAGGTGGGAGAATATGGTGCACTTTCCAAGTGTCTTACAGGTAGCAGCTGACAATGTTTAAATGTTTTTTTAGATCTTTTTGTTTTTCCTTCCTTCTTAGGAACAGATAAACAGGCAGTCTCATTTGCGCTTATTCAGTCTATCTCTCATGTATAATGCACCAAAATCAATGTAGCATCTACTGGCAAGCCCGTAAACTACTCCATGGTTCACCATAACTTCATCACATGCTGTGCTTTTACTACTGGCAGGACTTCTGATCCAACAAGTCCAAGGGGTGATCTTAAGAGTACCCATCTTGACAGCTAAGGTTATGTTTTTTACAAAATCAGGTTTCTTAAGCCACACCTGTATCCTCCATATGGTGTTCTGCAATACTAGGTCAGACTACAATGTGTCTTGACAAGATGTTTTGCATCATGATTCTTGATTTTTTGTTTTATTGATATTTCTCTTTTTCTTCATTCATTCCAATCCTGTTACCTCTCTTATTCAAGTGGATACTTGTTAGAGAAGTCCTTATACTTTTTAAAATGCTTCTCATAAAAAGCAGTTAGTTGATATTTGATTTATTAGCCCACATTCTTTTTACAAAACTTGCCTGTTGGTGAAGTCAATCAATGACCTCATCTCTCTTAATATATCTTGTTCATCATGCTAAATTGTTCAGCAAATGTTTCAAATTTTGACAGTGAATCATCTCTTGAATGCCTTGGGGGTGAGTGTTTGTAAGTCATTACTAAATAGATCTGATGTAGAATAATGAAAAATCCAGGCTAAAAATGGCCTCAAGATTGCTGTTTGGTCTGACTTTTGACCTTGAAAATAATTCTAAAGGTAAATATTTTCAGAAACTGTATCCATTTTTGTTTTTTGCATAACGTGAGACAGGAATTGCTTTGTTCATCTTTGTCTCATATATCTATCCATACGTAATCTGTGCATGTACTAGCTATCTATCATTAGGAGTTTGGATGTGAGGAAAGTATACATGGTATAGATAGGTAGATGAATTGATATTCTTTGAAAGTATTATTGAAATTGTAACACTTTTATATTCTAGGAACCACTGATGTACCGGTGCTCATTGTCATGCAGGGTTGTTCGTCAATTTGAGACGGTCAACTCTGTTCAGCCTCTTTGTACTCGTTATGATGTCTTCTGCCCTCAGCTGCACTTCAGTTTGTCAGACATGCAGCTGCCCATGTTTTTAAGATTGCTTCATTTAGCCTTGGCTCTTTATTATGGAGACCTTGCATCATCATCTGACATGGAACAACCTGTAGGTGTGCCTACTGGGAAAGATGGAGATAGTGGGCTCTCAGAAGGTAAAGATATAGCATACAGTATATATTTTCTCTATAGCAAATATGCAAGTACTTTCCAGTGTTATTGCAGTATCATGAAATTGTCTGATGAGTAAATGAAGTACACCTTTGTAGTGTAGTGAGTATCTGTGCAACCCACAATCATATGGAACCCATGTTTAAATCCCAGACAAGATGGCTGGCTTATAGTCAACCAAGCTGTTCATACCCTTCCCTTTAGGGTTGGTTTGTCATTGGTAAGCTGAGGCATGTATACATGTACCTGACTTAACCTGTCTTAACCTTCCTGCCTGGGAGTTCCTAAAATGTTTAATGGAGCTCCTCTATCTCTGGAAGCTAGCCATATTCAGTGAGTGGGAACACAGGTCAGGTAGTGTGGTGTCTGTTTTTGTGGGATGAGTGCAGAACAGTTGAAGAGTAGGTTTTCTCTTATTTTAGTATGGAGGCTGCATCCTGGGCTTGAGGGGTCCTGTGATAATTTGAATCGGTGTTTGTAATGCTGGAGAGATGAGTGGTGTCCGGAATGTAGATGAGAAAATTTAATAAATGAATGTATTGGGGTTTAGTTTCAGTTGTTTATATGTCTGATGGATTCAAATTTAAGAGTGGAAATCACAGTGTGAATATGTTTTGTTTGTGTTGTGTTTATTTGGGGAGGGGAGGGAATTTGTGAGGATAGGTTGCTGAGGTGTAAGGCAAGGATGAATATTCTATTTCTGCTTGGAGTTTGGTTATGATGTAGTTTGGATGGGAGGGGTCTAGTAATGTTGCAGAGAAGTACATGTTGAACATTTTGAGGTGGGATTGCACTGAAATTGTGTTTTGTTGTGCAAGTGTTGAATGCTTGTAATTGCTCAGGTCTTTTTTCTGTGATTTGTAATTTTGTTGTATGTACGTTTGAAAGCGTGATGCAGGTGAGGCCTAGTTGAGGTTGGGGTGAATTAATATAGAAAGGTAAATGAAAGAGAAAAAGAAGAGACAAGGGAAAATTATTATGAATCTAGGGGAAGTGAAAAACCTGTCTTTACAAATGTACCAGGTCGTAATTTTTGGGAACGTTGTGAGAGGGTAGTGTTTCAAAGCTTTGAGGTGTAGAGAAAGAAGCAGCCTTCAAAGTGGCCCTCCCTTAAGTTACCAGCAGCCACATAGTACTTATGTGATGCAGCAGCTTGTTGAGTATTGTGTGGTGTAGCTAGTGGTGGGGGCACCCAAGCATCTAGCTCTCTTGAGCAAAAATCATAGTAATACCTATTGGAGAGAGAAAGTGGACCAACATTGCAGCATAGGGCAAGCAGGTTTTGAAGGTAGCCTGGGAGAGTTTATGAGTCTGACTGCTTTCGACTCAACTCTATCAAGATGTGAAAGCAATTCTCCATACAAGGACAGAACAGTCCTTTGTATAAATGGAGCAACTATCTGTAGGAAAAGAAATTTCACTGTGTAAAGAGGACTCCCATTTTCTTAAGAGGCTGACTTAGCTATTTCCATAATGTAAGGTTTCCAAAATAGAGTGAATGTTGCAGTTATACCAAGTATGTTCTTTGAGTGAAGAGGTGGAATAACAAAACTGTCAAATGAGAGAGGAAAGTTGTAAGTTGTGGGGAATTTTGGTGGGGATATGGATGGAAACTGGGTCTTGGAGGCATTAAACTCAACCAGTTTTTGTCAACCCCTCTGAGATATCTTGTCCATGTCTGAGTGTATTGAGAAAGTTTTGCCAAGATGAGATGACGATCGAGTGAGGAAAGAAAGAACAGAATTGAAGATGCGGAGGAATGCAGGGTTGAGTTGTAAGCATGTGAATGTACTTGGTAATTTGTGGAAGGAAGGAAATCTGAAATAGAAAGGAGAAAATGTGAAGGAGACAGGCTTGAGCATTTTGAGGGACACTGCTGTTGATGGGGGAAAGGTGGAAAGGTTGATCCATCAACAACCACAGAGATAGATCAGCCAGAAAGAAAGCTAGATGTGAGCACACAAAGTAAAAGTGGGAAGCCAGAAGAGGGGAGCTTAATCGTGAGACCCCAGTGCCAAACCCTGTCAGAAGCTTCAAATCTCTCAGGGATGATGACTGGACATTATCAGTATTGGAAAGAATATCACCTGTGGATTTTGCTTTATCGAAACATTACTGGTGATCTAAGAGAAGATTGTGAGATTTGAGATGTCTGAGGATATTGGAGATGAGGAGGGATTCAAAGACTTTGGGAATGATAGATGTCCAAGTAACCGGGTAGTAGTTAGAGGGGTAAGAACGGTCACCCTTCTTGGGGATGGGATGTACTAACGCATGCTTTCAAGGAGAAGGAAAAGGTTTAGTTTTTAAACAGAAATAGAACAGATGAGTCTTTCTGTATATCTGACACCCATTACTTTTGGGAACTCCCTCATGGGGATGGCCATGCCAAAAGAGTCTCCATAACTGTTGAACTCCATGTCACTTCTTAGCCTTTAGTGCCTTACCCTTAACAAGCCACTGGCAGAGGGTGACTCTAGTGCATTTTCAGAGGTTCCTACCTAATAATGTTCCTGCTGACTACTATTTCCTAATGTGTCCACCTAATGCTGTTCCTGCTGACTACTAGTTCCTAATGTGTCCACCTAATATTCCTGCCTAATATTGCAACTTATTACCTGTATCTGATGCTCCCAGCTAATGCGCCCACCTACTGCTTCTAACTAATGTTTCTAACTAAAGCTCCTGTCTCATATTCCTACCTGCTACTTCTATTTATTGCTCTTACCATCCACCCTCTTGTGTAAATTTTGATTCATTGCCCATGTCTTGCCTCCCAGCAGGACCACTGTACCACCAAACATACTCATCTTTACCCTTACAGACAGTGACCCATCTGTCCACATGCATTGCTTAATGTACCCAGAACCTATTCCCCTCATACACCCTCTGGCTTACTTTGGCTAACATGATTCCATCCGCTGTTGTATCCACTCCCGGGTATCTAAAATGCTCCACTTACTGAAAAAATAAGGTAATGAATGTGAGGTGGGTTGACTATTAAGATACATCTTGAGTGAAAAGTCACCTAAGGCAAACTTGTTTCACTGTCACTGGATGGAAAGGAGTACAGTCTCATTGAAGAAGTTTTTACTCAAGAGTTCAAGATGATAGGTTGGTAAAATTACCTTAACTAATGTGAGAGTGAGATGTAATATAAGAGTATGGTCACAGTGGTGGAAGATAGAATATGAAAGGTAATTGGAACTATGGTGATTAGATGGTGCTGGAGAAAAATTTTAAAGGATATTTGGAGAGCAAACCCAACATCAGATGATACCATAGGAGTTAGTTAAGATAATTATCTTAGGCTATGGTTCTTGTTAATTTTCCATTTTGTTTACAGATATTTATGCAGAAGAAGGATCCTGGTCATCATGGGCTTGGTCCCTGGGATCAGCTCTCCTTCCAGTTTACTGGGGAGATGAAGAAAATGCAACCTCTGCTCATAGGCACAGGCTTAACAAGACATTACATATGGGCCTCTATGTTGAAACTGCTACTTGGACTTTCAAGGCATGTGATTCTATGCATTGGATATATATATATATATTATTATTATTATTATTTTATTTATTTATTTATTTATTTTGCTTTGTCGCTGTCTCCCGCGTTAGCGAGGTAGCACAAGGAAACAGACGAAAAAATGGCCCAACCCGCCCACATACACATGTATATACATACACGTCCACACACGCAAATATACATACCTATACATCTCAATGTACACATATATATACACACACAAACATATACATATATACACATGTACATAATTCACATTGTCTGCCTTTATTCATTCCCATCGCCACCTCGCCACACATGGAATAACATCCCCCTCCCCCCTCATGTGTGTGAGGTAGCGCTAGGAAAAGACAACAAAGGCCCCATTCGTTTACACTCAGTCTCTAGCTGTCATGCAATAATGCCCGAACCACAGCTCCCTTTCCACATCCAGTTCCCACAGAACTTTCCATGGTTTACCCCAGACGCTTCACATGCCCTGATTTAATCCATTGATAGCACGTCGACCCCGGTATACCACATCGATCCAGTTCACTCTATTCCTTGCCCGCCTTTCACCCTCCTGCATGTTCAGGCCCCGATCACCCAAAATCTTTTTCACTCCATCCTTCCATATATGTATATTTATAATTTGCAACTTTGTTTTAATTTGCACTTAAGGCATGCAAAAAGAACCTGAATTTTATCTTAGAATTAATCTGCCATCTAGTGCTTAACAGAACCCAAGACTACCTTAGTCAAAAGCAGCAGTCATTTAACCATTTTCTGCCACACTTCCAGCTAATGTGACAGACATTTTGGTGTTCCATTTAGTCTATTGGCTCACAAAACAAAGTTGAAATCATAATAAGATATTACCTTTTCCCTTGCTAGTGGGAAAAAGGTATTATCTGAGGCCGACTGTGGTAAGAAGCCTGTTGCGTTAAGACTTTTTCCAGGACTTAATTGTTTCCAACATCATTGATGATTTATCCCTGGGGACAAGGGAGAAAGAATACTTCCCATGTATTCCCTGCATGCCTAGGAGATTACTGAGAGGGATGGGTGCGGGGGTCTGCAAATCCTCCCCTCATATTTTACTTTTCCAAAAGAAGGAATAGAGATGCGGTCCAAGTGAAGATGTTTCCCTCTGATGCTTGGTCATTTGTTTTTGAAGCTACCTTGCTAGTACAGGAAATGGCGAATATGGATGAAAAAACAATCATTGTTGTCTGTTGTTTCATATTCAACTAACACTCCTCACACCTCATATTTTCCTCAAACATTTCATTTTTAACACATCCACCATCCACTGAAGCCTTTACATTTTTGTCTGAAACCCATGCTCACATCCATATGGCCCTGATGAGAGTACTATACCATCAAGCATTCTCATCTTTGCCCTTAGACAGTGAATTATCTTTCCATGCTTTCTTCATTGTGCCCAGTAATGTACCCCCAATCAACTGCCCTGTGGCTTACTTCATCTCCCACGGTTCCATTTGCTGCCATATTTTCTCCCAGATATGTAGAACACTTCACTTCCTCCATGTTCTCTCCATTCAAACTCGCACTTCAGCCAAACTGTCTCCCTCCACTGCAAAACTTTACTTTTATTCACATGACCTTTCAACTTTCTCCTCTCACACACTTTTCAAATGCAGAAATCAGCTTCTGCAATTTTTCACTCTAACCTACCAGTGGAGCCATGTCATCAACAAACAGCAGCTGATTGACCTTTCAGACCCCTCAAAAAGACACAAAAACAACCGGCTGAAGAGCCTCATATTTTCCTCCCATAACATGCCATCCATAAACAAGTTCAATAGTAGTGGTGACATCACACACCCCTGCCACAGACCCCCTATCAGCTAGAACAACTCATCCTCCTCTTTTGATGAAAATTCCACTCTGTTTCTAGTATATTTCTTCTCACACCATATATTTGTTACACCTTCCGCAAAGCAAATCTCTCACCTATCAAATGCTTTCTCCAGATCCATAAATGTCATATACAAATCCCTTTGTTTCTTTATGTATTTCTTACATGAATTCTTCAAAGGAAACACCTGATCCACATATTCTCTACTACCCCTGAAGTCACATTGTTCCTCCCCAGACTGATGCCATATGCATGCCATCACCTTCTCAGTCACCACTTTCCTATACAACTTACCTAGGACACTCAGCGAACTTATAAGTCCTTAATTCAAAGATTTACTTTTCCCCCTACCCTTTATGTAATGGCAATATACATGCATTCTTCAGATTCTCAGGTACAACTTAGGATGTACAGTTACTGAAAATCTTGATTGACCAATCACCAACACTGTCATCTGCCATCTTGAGTTCAGCTGCAATCCCTTCAACTCCAGTCACTTTACCACACTTCATTTTACACACGGCTTTCACCACCACCTTTCTTTTCACCAAACCATTTGACAAGACACTCTTGCTTTACGTACTGCCTTGTCCTACCCCCTCACATCTGCCATTCTACCAAATGACGTATTCAACAGTCCATCAGATTATTCTCAATATCTCTTTTTTGCCTGTTAACACTTACCCCTGTGCTCCTGTTACATATGTGCCTTTGTTAACTTGTTCTCATCAGATTATTCTCCTCATTCCAAAACATTTTCTTAGTCTCCCTGAAGTTTGCTGATGCTTTCTCACTATTTCTCTTATTTATGCTTTTTTAAAATATTTCTTCACATTGCAAAACCTTCTTGTTAATTTTTTTTTTTATTTTTTTTTACTTTATTCAACTCCTATACTTAAAAATTCTCCACTGCTACTGTTGTTATTTTTTTACTTTTTTGCTGACTAACACCTAGGGTTCACAGACATAAATCAACGTTGAGACAAGTACTTCATGCAAGCAAGGTTCACAATCATAAATCAATGTTGAGACAAGTACTTAATGGAAGCGTCTTGCACACTGTAGAATTAAGTTTTTGTCTTTCCCTAGAGCTTTCACTGCACCATCAGTTTTAGTTCTTTGAATCATATTACTTTCAGTTTAAGCTTTTCCAATGGCATTCTTACAGAACTTAATCCCCAAACATTTCATTTCATTCACAGCTCCCAATACTTCACCATGCAAGCTGATCTTAACAGTCTACACTACCTCCCTTTCAAGATTTACAATCATACATTTATTCAGTCTCTTTCATCATTCTCATACTGCATATATGACTAACTAGCCAACCATTCAAACTCTTCGTTTGCATACAACATCTGTCGCAACTTATATTTTGTTTCTGTATGGTTAATTATCACACTACAATCATCCCACCTCATCTGTTTTTGATAGATTATCTGTTATGTATCATTTCTCTTCAAATGATATGTTTATAGCTGGTTAGCTCTAAAGTCTGGGTTGGGCACATCTTTTGTAGTGGATGCTTTTTTACTTGATTGACAACAGTAATATTCAAATAAGTAACTTTATGTGTGTGACATTATGAATTCTCTTGTAATGACAGCTAAATGTTTTAATCATTCAGACTTATAGTTAACAGAATCTGTGCAAGATAGTGGATATTTTGGACCAACAAAGATGCGATTTACTCCATTCATGCGAGTGGAACATCAAGGAAGTTTCATGACTGTTGTAGTTCGAGGTCTAGAAGCAGTCAATGTCCAGCTTGGCATATCCTCACTTACTGTTGATCCAGTTGGAATTTGCATATGTGGTATAGCAGATATACAAGAGGTGAGTGACTCATTTTATCTTTGTTTTGAATTCACATTGGAATATTTGTGTATTTCTGATTTGACCCATGCTCATGAGCTAGTATTTTAGAATTCATTGAAAACATATAAGTGGTTCCTAGGCTTTGGTTAACACTTCAATCATGAATTACGACTCAAGTTGTATGTAGTACACAATATTTCTTCTCAACATAAACTACAGCTATAATCCACAACTGCCAAAAATTTGTACTTGTGCAGTTTGCCAGCCCTCACCCAGTGAGGAAATGATGCCAGGTTGGCTGGAGCTTCATAGATATATCTTTTTCATACTCTTTTCTCTATGCTTTCACCATTTTTCAAATACTGGGCCCCTTGTGGGGCTAAAGATTGTGGCACAGAGAACCCATATTTTTTTTTTCAAAATTTTTCTCATGAGTCCACAACTTTTCTGCACCATCCCCATATGAATATCAAAAAGTCTGTAAAAACAATCCCTCCTATTGTAGGTATACCTCTGTCAAATTCCAAAGGCCTGCTGGAGTACATTGTACAGTTTTTCTTTTTTTTTTTTTTACAGAATGGGAAATAGAATTTATACAATCAGGTGGTGCTTAACTCTACTCCCTAAGATTTACCAGCAAATAAATGACATCAAAGAGAAAAGGGTGTGCATGATAACCTTCACTCTAAATAACACTTGAGAACTCATTGATTGTAAAATTTCTTAATGTATAGCATTATGTTACCATTACTTCTGTTTTACTTTCCAGCCATTTCTGATTCTTCAGCTGACCTTGCAGTTATGCTTTTTTCTTCTACCTCAGGGTAATGTTACAGCTGGCCAAGAGCATACTGTTGCAGCTAGAGGAGCAATGTCATTCTTAAGCTCTGGACAGGATGGTCAGGACTACCTCTCCCAGTCCTTATTTGATCCTCAGGCTTTAATGGAGGCCCAGGAGCTGTGGGACTACTCTTACTCCTGGGATAAACATATCAAAGATTCTACAGGTTTGTGAAACACTGTTTCTAATGTACCAATGCCCTGTCAATATCCTTAAACACTTATGTTGGGACAGTCCTTATATCTAGTGTACTTTCTGAGAGCAGGTCATTCTCAAATATCTCCATAAGTTTGTTATTATGATTTAGTAGAACATAACTCCCTAAAAAAGGAAATATCACTTGACTTGATGAAATGTTGTTTTTGTGCTTTGTACTTCCTTAAAAGAGTATTTTGAAGGACTGATGAATGTGGGAGAAGGGGAGGAAGCATTAGTTACATGCCTGGGTATGGAGGAGGGAAGGAAGAGGATACAAGTGCAGGGACTTATATCAAAGAGAGAGGTAAGAAGGGCAGTAATGAGGCTGAAGGTAGGAAGGGCACCTTGAGTGAGTGGGATTACTGCTGAACTCTGAAGTATGGAGAAAGTGTGGTAGAGTGGATGCATCTTATATGTAATTTGGCATGGAAAGAAGGTTGTGCCTGAGGATTGGGTGAAAGCTATTACTGTTAATTTATTCAAAGGAAAATGTGTGAAGGATGTATGTAGCAATTGTAGGGGAATAAGGCCATTAAGTATACCAGGAAAAGTGTATACAAGAATATTAATTGACAGATTGATGGAAGTGACTGAATGCAGAGTAAGTGAAGAGCAAGGGGGTTTTATGAAAGGTAGAGGATGTGTGGATCAGATTATTTTGTCATAAAGATGACTGTAGAAAAGTATTTGGCAAAAGATAAAAAGTTGTATGCACAATTTATGGATCTGGAAAAAGCATATGACAGAATTCCCGAGGGAATGGGCATCAGAGATATGGAGAGATAGATAGATAGTACTTCCTTAAACTTATTCTGCTCTGCTGTCGGGTGTATGAGGTACTTCACGACTACTGTCAAGCATATGTGGTGAGATGTATGGTCTTGATCTAACATTATTTCATTTAGTCTTACCTTGTTTCGTTTATTTCCCATTTGAATTTTCATCATATTTCTATGATATATCGTCTAAAAGGAAACACAGTTGGAAGTTAGATTATGTTTATATGTCTTTGGCTTTCTTTTTCAAGGATGTGTGTGTCATATCAGTAATACATTTTCTTAATCTTAGAGAAGTTCAGAATTTAATAAAACTTCTTCTATTGAGTTTTGCAGTGTTCTTTGGATATTACTTTTAGTCTTGATATAGATTTTGGCCATTTTATCCTTGGACGTTTCTATCCTCCCTTGATTTTTGTAATTTTTTTTCCAGATTTGGTATCAATAACTATCATAGTTATTATGAAATACTGACATTTCTTTGCAGAAGCCATTTTATTAGCAAGAACTGGGGCAGTGGCAATGGATTACTTTTACTTCATGGAACTTCCAGCAGATGTGAGCAGTGAGAAGCTTTCTGAAATTAGCACAGATTTAGAATATTGGTAAGGGTCAACCACTCAGTCCATTGTTCCTTTTTTTATGGAGATATTGTAAAATCTGCCTGTTGATGTAAATCAGATAAACTAGATTTCGTCTAACCAACCTCCAGCTGTTTCTAAACATCATGGTGATACAGTATCTTTGAAAGAATGGACATTGGAGACCGACCAGCTCACTTGAAAATGTTTGTAATGGAATAATTCATTGATTTGGTTGGTTTGCAAGAGAAGCAATATTATCTTCCACTTTGAAATCCTATCTTAGTTTTGTCTGTATTTTTCTATTTGTGTATCAATTCAAAGCACATAATTCAGTTTTTTATTTCATTGTCATGCTCCACCATGGCTTTACTTAACCTAATTACTTCTATTTCTGTCTGGCATTTCTTCTGTCCTTAGCACAGACTTCCAACTTCTGTGTGTGTGGACGTGTATGCATGCATATACATGTGTATGTGGGTGGGTTGGGCCATTCTTTCGTCTGTTTCCTTGTGCTACCTTGCTAACGCGGGAGACAGCGACAAAGTATAATAAATAAAGATAAAAAATATGTATATGTATGTAAATGTGCGGAATGCGTGCATAGTGCCATTGTACAAAGGCAAAGGGGATAAGAGTGAGTGCTCAAATTATAGAGGTATAAGTTTGTTGAGTATTCCTGGTAAATTATATGGGAGGGTATTGATTGAGAGGGTGAAGGCATGTACAGAGCATCAGATTGGGGAAGAGCAGTGCGGTTTCAGAAGTGGTAGAGGATGTGTGGATCAGGTGTTTGCTTTGAAGAATGTATGTGAGAAATACTTAGAAAAGCAAATGGATTTGTATGTAGCATTTATGGATCTGGAGAAGGCATATGATAGAGTTGATAGAGATGCTCTGTGGAAGGTATTAAGAATATATGGTGTGGGAGGCAAGTTGTTAGAAGCAGTGAAAAGTTTTTATCGAGGATGTAAGGCATGTGTACGTGTAGGAAGAGAGGAAAGTGATTGGTTCTCAGTGAATGTAGGTTTGCGGCAGGGGTGTGTGATGTCTCCATGGTTGTTTAATTTGTTTATGGATGGGGTTGTAAGGGAGGTAAATGCAAGAGTCCTGGAAAGAGGGGCAAGTATGAAGTCTGTTGGGGATGAGAGAGCTTGGGAAGTGAGTCAGTTGTTGTTCGCTGATGATACAGCGCTGGTGGCTGATTCATGTGAGAAACTGCAGAAGCTGGTGACTGAGTTTGGTAAAGTGTGTGGAAGAAGAAAGTTGAGAGTAAATGTGAATAAGAGCAAGGTTATTAGGTACAGTAGGGGTGAGGGTCAAGTCAATTGGGAGGTGAGTTTGAATGGAGAAAAACTGGAGGAAGTGAAGTGTTTTAGATATCTGGGAGTGGATCTGTCAGCGGATGGAACCATGGAAGCGGAAGTGGATCATAGGGTGGGGGAGGGGGCGAAAATTTTGGGAGCCTTGAAAAATGTGTGGAAGTCGAGAACATTATCTCGGAAAGCAAAAATGGGTATGTTTGAGGGAATAGTGGTTCCAACAATGTTGTATGGTTGCGAGGCGTGGGCTATGGATAGAGATGTGCGCAGGAGGATGGATGTGCTGGAAATGAGATGTTTGAGGACAATGTGTGGTGTGAGGTGGTTTGATCGAGTAAGTAACGTAAGGGTGAGAGAGATGTGTGGAAATAAAAAGAGCGTGGTTGAGAGAGCAGAAGAGGGTGTTTTGAAATGGTTTGGGCACATGGAGAGAATGAGTGAGGAGAGATTGACCAAGAGGATATATGTGTCGGAGGTGGAGGGAACGAGGAGAAGAGGGAGACCAAATTGGAGGTGGAAAGATGGAGTGAAAAAGATTTTGTGTGATCGGGGCCTGAACATGCAGGAGGGTGAAAGGAGGGCAAGAAATAGAGTGAATTGGAGTCATGTGGTATACAGGGGTTGACGTGCTGTCAGTGGATTGAAGCAAGGCATGTGAAGCGTCTGGGGTAAACCATGGAAAGCTGTGTAGGTATGTATATTTGCGTGTGTGGACGTGTGTATGTACATGTGTATGGGGGGGGGGGGTTGGGCCATTTCTTTCGTCTGTTTCCTTGCGCTACCTCGCAAACGCGGGAGACAGCGACAAAGTATAAAAAAAAAAAAAAAAAAAAAAAATGTAAATGTGCATGTATGGGTGTTTTTGTATATATATAAATATATATATCCCTGGGGATCGGGGAGAAAGATTACTTCCCACGTATTCCCTGCGTGTCGTAGAAGGCGACTAAAAGGGGAGGGAGCGGGTGGCTGGAAATCCTCCCCTCTCGTTTTTTTTTTATTTTCCAAACGAAGGAACAGAGAAGGGGGTCAGGTGAGGATATTCCCTCTAAGGCCCAGTTCTCCGTTCTTAACGCTACCTTGCTGACGCGGGGAATGGCAAATAGTATTAAAAGAAAAAAAAAATATAAATATATATATGTATGTGTATATGAGTGGATGGGCCATTCTTCGTCTGTTTCCTGCTGTTACCTTGCTGATGCGGGAAACGGCGATCAAGTATGATAAAAGAAACATAAAAGTTTATTTTGTTCTTTATGCTTTGATTTTGACAAATAAACCTCCTGTATGTCTAAGTGGTGACATTAATACTGTCTTTTTTTTTTTCCAGCAATATGGGTGAACGAGCAATGTGCCGCATTGCATTTGGGGCATCAGAAGTAAACTTATCATCTGGATTCCACCACAGACTGGAAGCAATTTTACATGCTTTTAACCAACATGATTATCCTCCATACTCAATGCCACCCAACTGTGAGTTTTTACTATACCATTTGTCAAATTGTCTTGAAATGTCATCTGGCAGAATAATTGGAGTAATGGAAGTTGTACATGATGGATGTTAGGTCATTACTGATGCTACTTCACTGAGTCTGAGATGCAGCCCTTTATGAACAAAGAAAAGAGAAATGAAGATTACTAAAAGTTGATTAGAATAGATTTAATTTTACATGTAAATACTTTTTTTTTTCTTTTTTTTTTTGCTTTGTCGCTGTCTCCCGCGTTTGCGAGGTAGCGCAAGGAAACAGACGAAAGAAATGGCCCAACCCACCCCCATACACATGTATATACATACGTCCACACACGCAAATATACATACCTACACAGCCTTCCATGGTTTACCCCAGACGCTTCACATGCCTTGATTCAATCCACTGACAGCACGTCAACCCCGGTATACCACATCGCTCCAATTCACTCTATTCCTTGCCCTCCTTTCACCCTCCTGCATGTTCAGGCCCCTATCACACAAAATCTTTTTCACTCCATCTTTCCACCTCCAATTTGGTCTCCCTCTTCTCCTCGTTCCCTCCACCTCCGACACGTATATCCTCTTGGTCAATCTTTCCTCACTCATTCTCTCCATGTGACCAAACCATTTCAAAACACCCTCTTCTGCTCTCTCAACCACGCTCTTTTTATTTCCACACATCTCTCTTACCCTTACGTTACTTACTCGATCAAACCACCTCACACCACACATTGTCCTCAAACATCTCATTTCCAGCACATCCATCCTCCTGCGCACAACTCTATCCATAGTCCATGCCTCACAACCATACAACATTGTTGGAACCACTATTCCTTCAAACATACCCATTTTTGCTTTCCGAGATAATGTTCTCGACTTCCACACATTTTTCAAGGCTCCCAGAATTTTCGCCCCCTCCCCCACCCTATGATCCACTTCCGCTTCCATGGTTCCATCCGCTGCCAGATCCACTCCCAGATATCTAAAACACTTCACTTCCTCCAGTTTTTCTCCATTCAAACTCACCTCCCAATTGACTTGACCCTCAACCCTACTGTACCTAATAACCTTGCTCTTATTCACATTTACTCTTAACTTTCTTCTTTCACACACTTTACCAAACTCAGTCACCAGCTTCTGCAGTTTCTCACATGAATCAACCACCAGCGCTGTATCATCAGCGAACAACAACTGACTCACTTCCCAAGCTCTCTCATCCCCAACAGACTTCATACTTGCCCGTCTTTCCAAAACTCTTGCATTCACCTCCCTAACACCCCCATCCATAAACAAATTAAACAACCATGGAGACATCACACACCCCTGCCGCAAACCTACATTCACTGAGAACCAATCACTTTCCTCTCTTCCTACACGTACACATGCCTTACATCCTCGATAAAAACTTATAAAATACTTATTCAATGTCATTCTGTAGGAGATAGAACATATTGTTTGTGCTTAGTATCTTCTTTTCACTTTTCTATTTATTTTTTCTCTTCGTGACCCTTTCTGTTGACCTGATTCTTATAAGTCAGTGTAAAAGCCCATGGCATTGATAATATTGAGGGTGTAGTGAAGATTTATTTGTTGGGGGTGAAGTGAAGATATGTCTATTGAAGGTAAAGTGAGAATGTGCTTGTCTAGGATGAAGTGAATTTAGATTTATACATAAAGATGCATTTGTTAAGGGTGAAATTAAGATATGTTTGTAAAAGATAAAGTGAATTTATGATTATTGAGGATGTAATGAAGATGTTTGTCAAGGGTAAAGTGAAGATACATTTGATGCATTTTCTCAGTGTTGGTATTTCTAGTCTCTGTATTAACTTTATTTAGATCAGATTCTTAAACTTACGTCTGTTGTAGAGAAAGCCTTAGAAAAGAGATTAGTATGATGAAAGTAATACCTGAATTAGAGTATATGGTGATAAGTGAATGATGTGAAATAGAGCACGGGTACTGTAGTTTTCCTGAAATCGATTCATGATACAGAGTCAAATGCTGTCCGAGTAGATTGAAGAAACAACATAATGTTGGTATTTCCTTTTTTTGTTCAGTCACTAGTTATTTATACCATGTTGTTGCTTACTTTCTGAAGAGGGATGGGTAGCCATGTAAGTATAACCAGTAAGTATAGACTGGTTTTTCACTTCCTCGAAAATTTGTTTATACTTTCCCTTGTCTCTCCTTTATACCTTTCATGATCCTCACTATATTCCATTAAGGCCCATCCTTGATGTGGAGTTTTGTCCATGCCTGGAGCCTCCAACTTAAAAGAATAAAGAAAAAGGTCTACCTCTGGTGGACTAGACCAGATTGACTCACAGGTGCTAGTCCTGATATCAGCTCTATATGTGGTACATTCGTAAACATTTGAAGAAAATATCTCCATAAGTTTATTATGATTAACCAAAACTTAATTTTCAGAATGTTGTGCACATGGTGAAACATTATTTGTGTGTTATTTTTCCTTTCACTAAAGGTGATAAAACTTTTTAAAACAGTATTTAATGATTTGATATGCCCTAGTAGATTTGGGAAGATAAACAAAGTAGGGTGATTGCAGTAGATTGGTGGAAAATGATACTAGTTGAGAAAATTTAAATGAGAAGCAAAATGGAAAGACAGACTCGGATTTGAATTTAGTAAAGTGATCAGAGAAGTTAGACTACTATGTTTGATTATTCATGAATTATATATAATTTTCTATTAAAGAGTTTCAAAGATTTTCCATGTATTCTTATTTCCCCTACATTTCACAACAGATGAACCCCCAACAAACTTACTGGGTCCTACTGAAGATGAGATAGCTGCTCTAGAAGCCAACACTCCTATTCGCTCCTACATTTTGACAGTGATGGAACCAACAGTGGTGCTACATGCTGCCCAGCATGCTCACATTAACATGAAAACTGTCTTCAGTGCCAAACGTAGAAAGGTAAGTTTTAGAAATATTTAGAAATGTAATGTGTACTCCTGTTGATGGATGGTCTTCATAAATATCATAATCAGTATGTTTTTTAGAGCATCTCAAGAGTGCATGTCTTGCATACTTTCTTTCATCATCACATGAAGATTCTTCTTTAGAAACATTTATTATTATTATTATACTTTGTTGCTGTCTCACGTGTTAGCGAGGTAGCGCAAGGAAACAGACAAAATATTGGCCCAACCCACCCACATACACATGTATATACATTATAAACGTTATATTTTGTATGAGATATTGCATCCCAAGAATGAATTTCAAAAACTCCATATATTTTGATACTATTACCTCATTGCCCTTTCTCTAACAAGATGTTTTTGAAACTCCTCAGTTTTTACTTTCTTAAATACTTAGAATCCTATTTTCATCTTTCAGATCACCAGTACAGCTTTTGCAGTGCAAGGTCTACTGGTGATCTCTATATGACCCTCCCCTTTTCCTCTCCCATAGGGATTCTTGTGAATCTTTTGGTGGAGCCCTCAAAATCTTGAAAACATTTGCATATGGAACAAGTCTTTTTTCAATAAACTTTTTTCATTAGACTTGCTTGCTTCTTGGTTCTATATTGCCTAATTTCCTTTCTAGCCACTCCATCATGGCATTCATTGATGGAGTGATTTATCCTTCTCAACAGTGGTGACCTTTAGGGTTCTGTCCTTTTGCCTGTGCTCTTTCTGTTTTCCATGAATGATATTCTTTAATCTTCTAACCATTTCCATTTATACACAAATGATTTCACTCCACATTCTTAACCTCTTTCTAATTCTCACTTGAGTCAGACTTGCAGTCATCTCTGAATGTGAAAACAGCAACCTAGTTGAATTCAACAGTATGGAAATGCAGTTTCTGTTTATTTCTCTTAAAAAATCTCACTGATTTTCTCGTTAGATTTTAAAGCACAACAGTTCAGTTTAGTAATAATACATAAATGTTTTAAGCATAACCATAGCCTCCACTGTATTTTGGAAACCCTGTTACTTTTATCATATGACATGCACAAGATATTTGTGTAAAATTCTTACCCTTTTGTTTCTGGGAAAGATATCAAACAAACACACATGGGAGTCCTGCAAAGTAAGATGGATGTATTATGCATCGTATTACCAAGAGAATTAAGTAATATGTTTGATGTAACTAGAAACATTTAAAAGAAAATCTCATATATGGTTGAAAGCAGCTCCAGGTGAACCTGGGATTGATAATTATGAAATATGTGGTAACAGAGAGAAGAAGTTATTAATTAAATGTTTAAGACATGCAATAAACACTATGTGTTAACCTTGCTAAAATCTTGTCGTTGACAAAATCTCATCATGTCTACTCATAGGTGAGTATTCTCTTCTTTCTCCACATTTCTCCTCCTTTTCTCCGTGGATAGATTATTGCATCTTTTTGCCGGTTATACAAAGTTTACTAGATTCATTACTTAGGAGTTTAAATTTTTATGCACATTTATGTTCACTGTAGCTTGCTGGACATGCAAAAAGGAGTTGTTTGGCAGTCATATCCAGAGATACGTTTTTCATCTAATCCCCTTTTGATGTACTCAGTAGAAATTATTCTGTGTTTTATCAGAAAAATCAGAAAGCAAGTGTTGAGTTGTGTATGGCTCGAGTGCTTCCTGTTCCAAGTGTGCGGATGAAGCTGTCTCGTCTAGACATAGAGTGGACAAAGCCCATGTACCCCAAAAGACTAGTGTCAGCAGCCTGCATGTTACGGCCTCCTTCTCCATCTATGCTGCATAACTGCCATTCTCATCTAACTTTAACTGTAGGTATTGATATAAGATGTACAGTTTGCGAGAATGATGTATATCATATGAATTTTCTTTGATCTTATTTTACATATAGTTGTTACTTCAACTGTCTGAATTAATATTAGTGAATTTTTGAGTTAACTGTCTGAATCATTATTAAGAATGCTAGAATTATTCAAAGATACAAGTACATCTTGTATTTCAAGATACAAGTATATCTTCACCTCTGTTAGTTTTTTTCAAATCTTTAGTGATCAAGTAAAGCATTTATATTTTTTCCTGTAGGCCCACAACATGTGCCTTGGTCTACAGTATCAGAACAATATGGTGCCACTGTTGCAGGGATTCTCGCCTTCCTTGTATTATAAGAGTCTCCTTTTACCTTCTTATTGGGCATCACCACATCAGCCCAGGGATGAGTACTTCTTCCAAGCTGGTAATTTTCCATAAATTACGGATTTATTTCACATATAATCAATAACTTTTACAAAGATCATTGATGCTTACATTTTCTTTGAACACTTTGTAATGGTACATTTTGAAACCACTATGCTGATGTAGCAGTAGCACTTGAAACATTTGTTGAAGAATAATTTTGCCTTTTGGTGTACATACATTATATAAGAACAGCACCTGTCTTCTTAACTGAAAATGATCAGAAAAACACATATCTTCTAACTGATACAGCAGAGAACTGCTTGTGGAGGCTTTACCTTTGAATTTGCCCTTCATAAGCAGCCTTTCATATTTCTGTATGTTGAAATCGTGTTTATACTCTTATTGTCTTGCTTCTTATTTCCAAGAAATATGACAGTACCAGCTAGTCTTTGTTTCCACCCAGCTATCACTCTGAGTGAACAGGGTATAGGCTACTATGAATAAAGAATATACCGTACATGCTCATCTATAAGTCTACCTCTGTATAGGCCGACCCTTGATTTTTGGCCAAGAAATTATTAATTTATGATATGTCCCGTGTATAAGTCGACCCATGTATTTGAAGTCTGTTGGGGATGAGAGAGCTTGGGAAGTGAGTCAATTGTTGTTCGCTGATGATACAGCGCTGGTGGCTGATTCATGTGAGAAACTGCAGAAGCTGGTGACTGAGTTTGGTAAAGTGTGTGGAAGAAGAAAGTTGAGAGTAAATGTGAATAAGAGCAAGGTTATTAGGTACAGTAGGGGTGAGGGTCAAGTCAATTGGGAGGTGAGTTTGAATGGAGAAAAACTGGAGGAAGTGAAGTGTTTTAGATATCTGGGAGTGGATCTGTCAGCGGATGGAACCATGGAAGCGGAAGTGGATCATAGGGTGGGGGAGGGGGCGAAAATTTTGGGAGCCTTGAAAAATGTGTGGAAGTCGAGAACATTATCTCGGAAATCAAAAATGGGTATGTTTGAGGGAATAGTGGTTCCAACAATGCTGTATGGTTGCGAGGCGTGGGCTATGGATAGAGATGTGCGCAGGAGGATGGATGTGCTGGAAATGAGATGTTTGAGGACAATGTGTGGTGTGAGGTGGTTTGATCGAGTAAGTAACGTAAGGGTAAGAGAGATGTGTGGAAATAAAAAGAGCGTGGTCGAGAGAGCAGAAGAGGGTGTTTTGAAATGGTTTGGGCACATGGAGAGAATGAGTGAGGAGAGATTGACCAAGAGGATATATGTGTCGGAGGTGGAGGGAACGAGGAGAAGAGGGAGACCAAATTGGAGGTGGAAAGATGGAGTGAAAAAGATTTTGTGTGATCGGGGCCTGAACATGCAGGAGGGTGAAAGGAGGGCAAGAAATAGAGTGAATTGGAGTCATGTGGTATACAGGGGTTGACGTGCTGTCAGTGGATTGAAGCAAGGCATGTGAAGCGTCTGGGGTAAACCATGGAAAGCTGTGTAGGTATGTATATTTGCGTGTCTGGACGTGTGTATGTACATGTGTATGGGGGGGGGGGGTTGGGCCATTTCTTTCGTCTGTTTCCTTGCGCTACCTCGCAAACGCGGGAGACAGCGACAAAGTATAAAAAAAAAAAAAAAAAAAAAAAAAAATGTATTTGAGAGTAATGGAACAACAAATTAGGCTAATAAAGCACCATATTTTATGGCATATAAAACTCATTTCAGAAAGTCTTTACGAAAAATCACTAAGTTTCCTGTAAACCGAGGTTCACTAGGTCTGAATCACCGAGTGCTGAAGGCAAATTGTTTACCATTACTTATTACGATACTTTACACTGAAATGCAGGTAGTTTCAGCAACAATATTGTATATTTTCGTTTAAGTGTATATTCAAGTTGATTAGGATTGAAAATTATTGTGATACAACAGTAACTGAAAATCATTCGAAAAGTGATTATGGTAAAATCTTGTGAACAATGAAAGACAGCGAGTCAGTTGTTTTCGTTGTGATTTTATCCCACTATCTACTGTAGTACGTATGTCAATTCAGCAAAAATGTTACAATTCCATGATTGTATTATTTCAAGCACAGTATGAACAGAATAGCATTGTAATACAACAGTATTTTAATGAAAAACTTTAGATAAAACAAATAACATCTCTCGAACAATGGAGGATTAGGTAAAGTCTTTGTTTTCATTATGTATTTTATCATATTTTACATTGAAATACATCATGTTTCAACAGTATTATTATTCATTTCTGAGAATATATTCATTCAGGCACAGTTAAGGTAAAATATACTTGTGATGTAAAGTTTTTAAGAATTAGAAAAATTAGAAATAAATTTGGTGGTCTTAGCAGTGATCTAGTGATTGAGGGACAATAGAGAATATAGGAAATAAAACAAGCAAAAACATCAGTCGAAAAGTATCAATAAAGTTTGAATAGATAGTACATAACAGGAAAATTTGTGATAGCCTTATCTTGAAGCAGATAAACATATGTCTCATAAAGTCAGCTCTACTTTGTGTCTACATGTAAGGAAGAGAATGGTCAGCCATCCATGAAAAGCTTGCATTCTATATATGAAAAGGTGTATGCTATTTAAATGTGAAACTGTGTGAAAATGTTTGATATTTGGACACAAATTTAGCCCAGAATCAGAAAATCTTGGATTTGCTTTATGAATAGAGGTTAGAACATGCCTTTAATTGGTAAATGCACCTTTTGATGATAGGTATTGACACCAAATATAAATGTAATTGCTTTGGAGTTTTGCACCATTCATGTTACATCACCTTGCATACACTCCTTGTAAAGTAAAACTTTTCTTTTATTTTTATGTTGCATTTTTGTCATGCTTAAAATTTACCCATGATATACATACACTAATGACAAATAACTAGTTTCTTATGCACAATACTTATTTTTTCATTATTGTTTTCTTTAATTAGATTACCTGAATGTAGAAACAAGTGCCCCCCAGCTGCTTCTGTTGTATTGCTTGGCGGTTTCTTGGTTTGACCCACATCCACAGCCAGAGCAGCTCCACCAGAACTCCCTAGTAGATGATGCCCTTTCTGCAAGGAGTAAGTCACTTATATTGTTCCTTTTAAATCATAGGAAGATATATGTCAGTTTATCTTTGTCTGCGTTGTTGTACCATTTCATGTGTTAAATAATTACTTGTCCACCAACCATCGCCATGCCTTCATGTGCTGAAGTTCAGACAGTAGTGTTTGAAATTTTTTTGAAAGGCCTCCTTGATTTACGACTGACATTGATATAGATAAAATTATTAGTTGGTATCCCTAAGAATCAGTTGTTGCTCAGTGATGATACAGCACTGGTGGCTGAATCAGATGAGAAACTTGAAACCTGAAAGAGTTGAATAGGTAAAGTACTGGTCAAATACACAAACAAACATGAATATCACACACTGAAATGGTTAAACTTATTTTGGCAGGCTTAACAAACTTTTAACTCCACCTTCATCCACTCCACTACAACCAACCTCAATTACTCATCACTCACATTCTCTGTGCAAATGATTAGATATCAACTGATAAATAGCGAAAGACCTGGGGATAGTTGAGTATTTCTTTCGTCTGTTTCCTGGCGCTACCTCGCTAACGCGGGAGACAGCGACAAAGCAAAATGATAATAAAAAAATCCCTAAGAAATCAAAACCTTGCCTAAGCTTATACTGAATGTGTAAAGGAGAAAATAGAGGGGGAACTTAAGGAGATGCAGTTTACTCATAGGATAACGTAGCAGAGAATTTGAAGCTGGAGAAAGGGTATGTAAGGAAGAATGAGTTATAGACTGGACTGTAGTGAGGTTGTTATGAGAGAAAAGAATCATCAGTTTAATAGAAACTAGGCTTATCAACATATGTTCTTCAATGGGCAAGTAAGGTTTATCTAAATGTATTACTGAAGATTCTGGTAATGTAAGTGTATTGATTTATGTGTTAACTCCATTCCAATTTACTTGGGATACATGAAGTGCAGTAATTTTTAATGCACATTGATTTTGTGAAAGTGTTGTACTTAACCTTTGTCGTCTGAGCAAACAGCAGTGACACCTAATTCCTTAGGGTAGACTTGCTACTTTGCCTAAGACATTAGAACTCACGTGATTTTACCTCTTATTTTTTCAGAATTGCCAGTATTAGCTGTGAAGATTCATCAGGTAGAAGCAAAATCATGTGATACTCCATCCCTCAGGGGCAGTATGGCAACTGTTGGAGGCATAACAGTTAGCTTGCGGAGGTCTCAGGGTGATCTCCTTTGTCTCCTCCTTTCAGGCCCAGGAGATAAGACAGGTCTAGAGGTCTTGCTCCCAGAGACAGTTTCAGTGTCTGATAAGTTGATCAAAGTTGCTCTCCAGTTTCCAAAAGATGACTGTGATGAGAGTGTGCCAAGCATCTTCACTATAGGTTTAAAGAAAATGGCCTTTTTGTTTGACCCTCAACTTATTCAGTGGCTTAAATACTCTCCAAGAAAATTAGATTCTGAGACTCTTACTGAAATGGTATTCTTGAAAAAAATATCTGAAGTTCGAGGAATAGTAAAGTCTCAAAGAAAGCCATCTGAAACTGAATCAGAAGCAACAAAAGTTGAATCATCAACTGCCACACTGTCTGAGGCTAAGACAGGAAGTAGAGGTAGACTTCATTCTGCTCAAGATACTCAAGTAGATCATCACCTGAAATCTTGGAAAGAAAAATTCATAGCCTGGTATCCTATCCTTAGTAGACTGCTGATCCACTTAGATTTGGACACAACTACAGTCTTCCTTTCTTCATCCCAACTGAATATAGCATCAGAGTCAGGATTAGTGAATGCTGTTCACCGTACATACTTGACACGAAGTGAGAGAGCAACTCTTGGAGATACATTAGTACTGTGCCTTCCTCATCTTGTACTCCATAATGCTGCACAGAAACAAAGCCTTTTGCACAATGTTCATGATGTTCCTGTCATCTTGCCTGGGGAAATCTGGGCTACAGGTATGGCTTATATGATAATGATAATTATAACTTTCTTTTATTCCTTCTTGCTTCTTCTTTTGTAGTGAGGTAGCAAAGGAGTGAATGATTGATGAAATTACATCCAATCTCTAGCTGTCTAAAGAGAAGAGTATTTATTGGACTATAAAAAGAGATTTAAGGAAATAGTGTATCAAAAGGCAATGGTAGATGAGAATTAAATCAGGGATGCTAGGTTAACCTATAGAAGGTAATAATTAGCGAATGTAGGAACAGCGAATGTAAGGGGATATATTTGTCAGAGGTAGAAGGAACGAGGAGAAGTGGGAGACCAAATTGGAGGTGAAAAAGATTTTGAGTGATCGGGGCCTGAACATGCAGGAGGGTGAAAGGCGTGCAAGGAATAGAGTGAATTGGAACGATGTGGTATACCGGGGTCAACGTGCTGTCAGTGGATTGAACCAGGGCATGTGAAGCATCTGGGGTAAACCATTGAAAGTTTTGTGGGGCCTGGATGTGGAAAGGGAGCTGTGGTTTTGGTGCATTATTACATGACAGCTAGAGACTAAATGTGAACGAATGGGGCCTTTGTTGTCTTTTCCTAGCGCTACCTCGCACACATGAGGGGGAAGGGGGTTGTTATTCCATGTGTGGCGAGGTGGCGATGGGAATAAATAAAGGTATACAGTATGAATTATGTACATGTGTATATATGTATATGTCTGTGTGTGTATGTATATGTATACATTGAGATGTATAGGTATGTATATTTACGTGTGTGGACGTGTATGTATATACATGTGTATGTGGGTGGGTTGGGCCATTCTTTCGTCTGTTTCCTTGCGCTACCTCGCTAACGCGGGAGACAGCGACAAAGCAAAATAAATAAATAAATATAAATGAATACATTGCTCTGACATTGAATGGTTTGTTACATTTTATGAAATAAAAAAATTTGAAGGACTCCTTTCCTTTTTCATTTTGCTGCTTTTTTTGATAGTTTATTTCACTTGTGAAATAGCTTAAGACTTATGAATATGCTATGCCTTTTGACTGTGGATTTGCAAAGTACTTAAAGTCTTAAGTATTAGCAGATGAAAGTGTGTACTCTAAGGAAATGGGTTTGATTTACAGATATTTGATTTTTTATAGAATATTTGATACTGTTTATCATAATAGAATTTGTAGGACCCTTTTCACTTTACTGTTCTTTAAGATATTTACCATCTTCTAGTTACATGTACAAAGTATTGTATGCTGATATGAAACCATCTAATTTGTTGTTTATCCTGTATTTTCCATGCTAAGAGCGGGATAAACTACCATGGTCATTGAATTTAGGAGGTTTCAGCGTTTACAGTCTCCAAGGTACAGGGCAGCATGTAAAGCTTCCAGTTCTTAAGCCTGTCAACACCACAGCCACTTTGGCCATCACCACCAAGTACCAGGTAGGTGTCATACCCTTTATTTCCTGTGTTTTATATTGGCTTCAATAGCCAGCTTGCATATTTGTACTCTGTTGGTAATGGTAGGTGTTTTGGCAATTGAATTATCTGTATACTGTTTACTGTAATGATCTGGACATCAGAATTGAGAGTAGCGTATTATATTCATATTTATATTCTCATGTATATGCATATTTATGCTGTATTTTATTTATTTTTTTGTATCACTTGTTCTTAGAATTATGTATTGGTATATTTTTTCTCTCCTTACCAGGCACCTTCCTGTGATTTTCTTTACTGAGCTAAAGGCAGAGGCAGTGACACAAGTGGTGCTGTAAATGTTAGTCAGTACGTGTAGATTTTCATAGAAATTGAAGAGAGGAATGTAATAGAATCCCACTGTTACAAAATTTACCTGCTTGATTACACCATGAGTGAAAATTCGCTGTTGGTGAGGTTCAATCGTTGCTAGGTGATGAAAATGAGTACAATTTCATTGAAGAATTCCTCACTCTAAAGGAGTTCATCCTTTCTCTGCTACTGACTGTAGTGCAGCTCTGAAGCTGCAGGAGCCCCATGATAGGGGCTATAAAGAGTGTCATAACGTTTGTTAGGTCAAATGAACTACTGTGTCTTGCTGGAATATGGTTTACTTGTACCAGGTTGAACATTTCACTTAAGTTTCACGGTCTTCAACATCTCCCTTTGCATGCTTTAGGGTTAGAGGTATTCGAGATGAGGATGTCAGAAACAATTTTTGAGCATGTGCAGTAAAAGTAATTAGTCTCAGTAGATGAAACTGTGGCTAAACAGACAACCATGGAGTTCAGAGTGAATGTTACAAAGCCCTTATATGTAAGTGACTGAAAGCCTTTTTTAATTCAGCACACTAGACATAAGTTTAGTATATGTGTGAGTGAATCAAGAGGCTTTATGCATTAATAGAATGTATGCTCTTTCTTTGGTAGTGCAGAATTGTTTTTTTTTTTCCATAGGGTCCATCGCTCAATCAACTGGGCCTGGTGATACACACTGACATGTCGCCGCTGGATTTTTGTGGAAGTCGTTGCCAAGTTTCTGGTCATGTGACAATAGTGGAAAATATACTTATTTTGGTATCACATTTTTTAAAGACACCAGGTGAATCTGTAAGTAGTGATTTAACATTTTCTTCACTTGAATTTGACATAAGTAATGAAATGTTGAAAATTTGTAACAAGTTTTACTGAAGTAAAAAATGTTCATGAAACACAGTCCATTTTAGTGTGCACTGTAAGTACAAGCTGATGGTTGCCTCTTCAATTGTGAATTATAACTGTCAACAACATTTTGTATTCTGTAGCATGCAAAACATGCTAATGTTTATAGACACAAATTGGTACACATTTGGAGACACATCTGTTGTGGCTCGCATGTAGATCCATAAGCATTGCACTTAATGATACACAGATACTCTTGTGATAATGTTTGTACTCTTTGGGAAGGGAGTTTTATACTTTTGGGGCCTTGTCTCATAAGCATTCTCTTTGAACATAGAACTTCTTAAGTTTTTGCACTTACAGATATACACACACACACACTAATGAACATATACTCAACATGTGGTTATTTGCATGTTGACATTCACACAGGCTAACAAAGACTTAGATTGACATTGTGTTCCAACACACACACACACACACATACACACACACACAAACTTGAGACTATACAATAATACATGTGTATGTGTACACTTACATGATTAATTCTTTGTGTGTATTATAGATATGGATCTATATGTTTGTATGTATAAGTTCATGAACTTTATCTGAATACATCCTTCAGATAGATAACTGTGCACCTGTTTGATCCCATTTAATTGGGAATGGCATTATTGATATTTGACAGATGGATGGATAGATATGTTGTTGATGTAAGTGATTTAAGAGCAGTTGTAGTGAAATAAAATTTTTCTTTTTGTCCAGCAGTCACATTCAATGTCTTCCACACCAGTGCCGCAACCACCCATATTAGAAGCTTCATCACAGCCTACTACACAACCACCTCCTCATCAGCTAACGCCACCACCGCCTCAGTCACATCCTCATCACAAAACTCCTCCTAAACCATTGCATCCTAATGGCTCAGACCCAAATACCCTGCTGGTAACAGAAATGGAGATGTGGAAGAAGAGAGAGGTATGAATTTGTACCGCTTCTTCCCACTTTCTGAATGAGATTATTTTTAACCCATTTCTCAGTCTAGAAATAATGTGTAATTACTCATTCGTGGTTTATTCACACAGCACAGGGAGGTAGTTATACTCTTTTGGGGCCCATCTCTTTTAACTCTGTTTACTGTAATGTTTCATCATTTTGCTTATTCCATTCATCCAAGACTCTGTTACTTTAGAAGTACTGTTTTATATCTTTTCATTCAAGTTTGTTGCTATGACCTCGTTTTGTTATTTCTTTGCATCTTTTAAAGAACCAGTTTATGTTGATAACTGTCAGTTTGAATGAGAACCCTGAAGGATATTGTTATTTATTTATTTATTTATTTATTATACTTTGTCGCTGTCTCCCGCATTAGCGAGGTAGCGCAAGGAAACAGACGAACAAATGGCCCAACCCACCCACATACACATGTACATACATACACGCCCACACACGCACATATACATACCTATACATCTCAACATATACATATATATATACACACAGACATATACATATATACACATGTACATAATTCATACTGTCTGCCCTTATTAATTCCTGGCGCCACCCCGCCACACATGAAATGAAAACTCCCTCCCCCCGCATGTGCGCGAGGTAGCACTAGGAAAAGACAACAAAGGCCACATTTGTTCACACTCAGTCTCTAGCTGTCATGAATAATGCACCCTTATTCTTCTCTCTTCTGCTGTGGGCAGATTTATTGCTTCTAATTGCTCCTTGTAACATCTTTTATTTTCTGTATCACCTTTGTTGTCCTCCTTTGGATCTTCTCTGTACTAGATCTTTGTATTCTTAAGTGTAATAAGCAAAATGATTCATGTTCTCACGTAGGTTAGATTTAAGCTATAGATAATTTACTACATTTACATATTCATGTACTTGAATGCAGTTTTGATACTGACTGCAGACACTTTGCTCCAGAACATTCTTCTTAATGTAGTGTTCTGATGATAGGTTAGGTACCCTGTTGACTTCTCACACAGATTTCTTTCTGAATATAGGCATATTGAGGAATTCTCTTACTTTGTCCCAGTTTGATTGCACTTGCCAGGGTGAAACTTCATCAACTATGTATTAAGCAACTCTGAAGGTTTTCTAGGTCCCTTAGTAAGTTGATGCATTCTCAGTTGTTATGTACTTTTCTTATGACTTCAGCATCATCCACAAACTATTTGAATATGAATCCAGTCCATGAGTTAAATCAACATTGGTCAAGGATAACAGTGGTCATAAAATTGAACCCTGTGTTTTGACTTGTTATTCATACCCACCTTGAAAAGTGCACTCTGGCATGTGTCATCTGTTTCCTTCCACCAAGATGATTTTGGATCCATCATAGCCTGAAAACCCAGCTTCTTTACTAAACTCATTTGGGATGGTGTCAGAAGTTGACTCTGTATAGCCATCCACATTTATTGATTGATTGCTAATTATTTGCTGACTTTTGCTCCTTTTATTTTGATTTTCAGTTCTTATACAGTTTTTCCTCTTTTTTTGACAGTTTTACTATGATATCTTCCATAGCTCTCAGTTTAGATGAAATTTGTATGGTTGTCTGTTACCGTACTATCTTCCCTTCTAATTGTTCATTTATTGATTTGTTTTATCTTTCCTTTAATTGTCATGTTTACTTTTTTTTTTTTCATACTATTTGCCATTTCCCGCGTTAGCGAGGGAGCGTTAAGAACAGAGAACTGGGCCTTAGAGGGAATATCCTCACCTGACCCCCTTCTCTGTTGCTTCTTTTGGAAAATTAAAAAAAAACAAGAAAGGGGAGGATTTCCAGCCACCCGCTCCCTCCCCTTTTAGTCGCCTTCTACGACACGCAGGGAATACGTGGGAAGTATTCTTTGTCCCCTATCCCCACTGTATATATTAATATTGTAGTAAAATTTTCTTGACCAAGGTACTCCTAATGGTGCTGTGGAAAACCTTTGGATTTTCTGTTACGTAATAAACAATACTATTAGAAATTTTCTCTGCCCATAAATGTCTTGCAAAGACTTTTACAAATTATGACATCCAAGTATATATTAACCCTCGAATTAAAGCTGGAATTAAAAGGCTTTGATGAGGGAGCCTCAGCATTTGTTCACCTGGTATCAGCCTTTTGTACTCAGAAAATGACATGGTTTTGGTGAGTGCATTATATTATTTATATTGAACATTCAATGTTATTTACAGCATTTTTTGTAAAACTGTAATTAGTGTATGATTGAAAACTTCCAATTTTTTCTCTGAAGGAGGATTTTGACTTTGGGTGTGAAAACTTCCAATTTTTTCTCTGAAGGAGGATTTTGACTTTGGGTGGGAGCAAAACTCCCAAGTTGCAGTGAAAATGTCTATTCCTTGATACTAAATTTGCTTATATTAAGCTTATGTAGGTACACATTCCCAGGTAGAGATATCAGTTTGTGAACCTCAGAGCTGGCTGCTTGTGTGCCCCACTAATAGTTACATCATGTAATACTAGGCAAGTCATAGTATCAAATGATTACTGTGTGGCTGTTGGCAACTCAGGGGTAGGCTTTTATGATATGCATTTCTTTCCTTACACTGCTTAACTTTGGAACTTGGTACCCTTTCATGCCTTTCCCAAAAACTGTAGCCTGCCCTCTTTTAAAAGGAAAATTTTCTACATCCTCCAAAACTCCTAAAATATTTCTCATTTTTTCTGTTCTCTGTGGAAAAGGTTGAGCATATGATTGAACTATTTTCCTTTCAGCTTACCATTCATTTGGAAGAGAAATTATTTTCAACTAAGAGACTTTTTTTTTTCAAAAAGACAAGTTGAAAGTACAGAATATTTGCCAGTTTGTGCTGCATGGTGTGAGAGTTTTTTTTCACATGGAACTCCGTTTCCTGAAGTAGCAAGTGTGATCAAGTAGCCTTTCAAACCTTTGTAAGCTGTTGGCATTCACCATCTTGATAATGTAATTCTGGCTGTTCACTGCCCTATCACAAAACTAGTACTCATTTACATTCTATCCTTTTGCCCAGCTTTTTCTCATGACCTCTGGGTATTCTGGTGCTACATCTACACTGTCAATATCTTCCAGCTGATTTAGAAGCATAAAGGCTGTTATCAGACTCTTCTTCTTTCTCCTTCCCTCCATGTTGGACAGCGTTGTATCATTCATTATCTCGATGTAGCTCGGTCCTCTTAATTCTAGTACTACTTTAGTTTCTTTCCCCTGGACTTCTCAATCACATATTTGTGCTTCTTTAGAGGCAGTGAACAAACCTGTAAGCCATATTCCAGTTTTGGTTTGGTATTTATCGTGAATAGTTTCCCAAAAGTAGCCTTATCCATACAACTGAATGTGATTCTGATATTTTCTGGCAGACACTTTGCCTCTTTCATAAGTCTCTTTAATATGCAGGCCTGATGAAAGATTAAGCACAATGTCAACTCCAAGGTCTCTTTAACTCGCATATTCATGTCATTTACATCTTGATCAGTGATAATCACTCTGAGGCCTGTTTTTTACTGACTCATCCTCAAAATCTTGCACCTACTTGGATTGAAATTCATCACTCAGGTATCTGACCAACTTCAGTTTGTTATCCAGATTCCTCTGTAAGCTCATACAATCATTATCATTTCTTTTTTCTTACATGAATTCATTTGTTCATTTGTGGTGTAGGATTATAGTTTGACTTTTGTAAGGTCGAGCAACATGAAGGTAAGATGATGCCATGCAGTAGGTAAATCTTTATTAACATAATCTTTGATGAACTGGCTAATAATGGCCAGTCATCTGCTTTGATTTTTGGCATCACTATACCACAGTTCTTTGAGCCTACCATCTGCCAGTATAGCAAAATGTGAAAGTATAAGAATTTTCAGCTCCTCATGACTGCTTAGGAATAGTTTCATCATTTCAGATTATTTTACTGAACCATGTGCAGTATTTGAAGCTTTTCTGTTGATTGTTTTTTAGTTCCTAATTTTCTATTCATTTATGTTTTATTTATTTTATTATACTTTGTCGCTGTCTCCCGCATTTGCGAGGTAGCGCAAGGAAACAGACGAAAGAAATGGCCCACCCCCCCCCCCCCCCATACACATGTATATACATACGTCCACACACGCAAATATACACACCTTCACAGCTTTCCATGGTTTACCCCAGACGCTTCACATGCCTTGATTCAATCCACTGACAGCACGTCAACCCCGGTATACCACATCGCTCCAATTCACTCTATTCCTTGCCCTCCTTTCACCCTCCTGCATGTTCAGGCCCCGATCACACAAAATCTTTTTCACTCCATCTTTCCACCTCCAATTTGGTCTCCCTCTTCTCCTCGTTCCCTCCACCTCCGACACATATATCCTCTTGGTCAATCTTTCCTCACTCATTCTCTCCATGTGCCCAAACCACTTCAAAACACCCTCTTCTGCTCTCTCAACCACGCTCTTTTTATTTCCACACATCTCTCTTACCCTTACGTTACTCACTCGATCAAACCACCTCACACCACACATTGTCCTCAAACATCTCGTTTCCAGCACATCCATCCTCCTGCGCACAACTCTATCCATAGCCCACGCCTCGCAACCATACAACATTGTTGGAACCACCATTCCTTCAAACATACCCATTTTTGCTTTCCGAGATAATGTTCTCGACTCCACACATTCTTCAAGGCCCCCAGAATTTTTGCCCCCTCCCCCACCCTATGATCCACTTCCGCTTCCATGGTTCCATCCGCTGCCAGATCCACTCCCAGATATCTAAAACACTTCACTTCCTCCAGTTTTTCTCCATTCAAACTCACCTCCCAATTGACTTGACCCTCAACCCTACTGTACCTAATAACCTTGCTCTTATTCACATTTACTCTTAACTTTCTTCTTCCACACACTTTACCAAACTCAGTCACCAGCTTCTGCAGTTTCTCACATGAATCAGCCACCAGCGCTGTATCATCAGCGAACAACAACTGACTCACTTCCCAAGCTCTCTCATCCCCAACAGACTTCATACTTGCCCCTCTTTCCAAAACTCTTGCATTTACCTCCCTAACAACCCCATCCATAAACAAATTAAACAACCATGGAGACATCACACACCCCTGCCGCAAACCTACATTCACTGAGAACCAATCACTTTCCTCTCTTCCTACACGTACACATGCCTTACATCCTCGATAAAAACTTTTCACTGCTTCTAACAACTTTCCTCCCACACCATATATTCTTAATACCTTCCACAGAGCATCTCTATTAACTCTTATCATATGCCTTCTCCAGATCCATAAATGCTACATACAAATCCATTTGCTTTTCTAAGTATTTCTCACATACATTCTTCAAAGCAAACACCTGATCCACATATCCTCTACCACTTCTGAAACCACACTGCTCTTCCCCAATCTGATGCTCTGTACATGCCTTCACCCTCTCAATCAATACCCTCCCATATAATTTACCAGGAATACTCAACAAACTTATACCTCTGTAATTTGAGCACTCACTCTTATCCCCTTTGCCTTTGTACAATGGCACTATGCACGCATTCCGCCAATCCTCAGGCACCTCACCATGAGTCATACATACATTAAATAACCTTACCAACCAGTCAACAATACAGTCACCCCCTTTTTTAATAAATTCCACTGCAATACCATCAAAACCTGCTGCCTTCATTTATGTATTCTCATTAATTTTCATAAGTTGAATGATATATAGCGGTATAAATCTCCATATATACAGTTCAGGTGGTGAGTGAAGCAGATGCACAGTCTACTTATGGTCCTCTGGTTACTGCATGGGTTCAGTGGACAGTTGCACGAGTGTCAGCATCTCTTTATGCCAAAGATGGTAATGAGCTGAGAAAGTTGCGAGCAGAGATGGAAGATCTGACTACTGCCCTTGACCTACATCAAGTATACTCTAAAGTCAAAGTCAAAGTAACTGCAATCAGCATTTTGCATTTTACTAAAAGGTAAGAAGCTTCTGTGCTTTTCAGCCCTTGATCCTGTAAGATTTCAAGTGCATTTTCTCTGTTAAAAAAAAGATGCTTTGAATATTTGGGGCCTGAACGTTCAGGAGTTTGTTATTTTTTTATGTTTCATTTCCTCCGGCCACACTGATGGAAGGGGATTGTTACCCCTTGTGGATAGTTGAAGGGTTGTATTGCATATTTCACTTATAGACGATATTGAAAAATAGAGTTGCACATTGGTATTGTTATTATTTCACTTCAAAGAGGTTAATAGATATTTAAGGTGACTCCAGCCATCCTCTCCTGTTATTGAACTATTACTTAATGTAAGTAATTGGATATAGTAGGCAACAGTCAATGACTGACTATTTTTTGCAGTAAAGATACACTCTGTCAGTGCTACAAAACTTTTTTTTGCAGGAACAATGCATGGGTAGTAGGAGAGCATGAAGGTGTTGTCATGACATGTGGAGATCAACTGACACATGATCTGAAAGTCATTAATCCTCGCAGTGGCACTGTTGACCCACACTACCACTGTGGCAAAATCACCAGCAGTCCATTGGAGCAGCCTAAGGCACATGGATTTATATCACTCACATTTACTACAGCATTATGCAAAAATATCCATTCAAATTGGAACACACTTATTAAAAAGCACCTTAATGAAGAAAGGTAAGATTTACCTGTGTGTTATTTGGTTATTATATAGCTTTTGAATAATAAATTCTTTACAGTAGCACTTCCCAAGAGAGCTACAATATATTTGAATTATTTGCTATCCTCTTTGTTACAGAGGAGTAACAACCTGTGCAACTTAGTTACTCTTTATATGTCACAGAATGTAGTAAGAATTTTTTCATTTTTTACTCTAATTTAGACGGTGTGATACCAAAGAGAAAATATCATGCTCTTGCAATTGAGTTGCTAGTGCTTAATTTTGTTTTGTACTGTATCAGTCATTTGTGCTGATATTTATTGCTAATTATCTCTGTTCTTTTTTGTGTATTCAAGTACAGTAAAAGTAATTTGATTATTTATTGGTGTAACATAAACTTATGCTGCTAAACAGCTCCTCATGTAGATCATACTCTTGGTTCTTCAGCTTGTATAATATAGAGGTGACGCCAGCCTCCTGGGTTTGGGTAATCAAAAAAATATATTGAAAGAACTATAATTTGATCTGTTCTTTGTACTGGCAATTCCTTTCTTACTTGGGATGGTTCAGTAAGAAGTAAAAAGTATCAGGAGTGAATATAGATGCTTTCTGAGATTTGGTGTCGTTAATGTTGATGATTGCTTCTATGCATTATACATTAGATCTAGAGAGTGAATTTGAGCAAATAAGGTTTTTTTTACTTGAGAAAATATGTATATATATACATTTTTACGTATTTTTCAGGTCTCTGCCTGTGGATAACATGTCTGATCACTATCTCAGTGAAGTAGATATACGTGTTCAGCCATTTGATTGCGTTTGTTACCCAGCGTCATTACAAATTTTTGCTACAGTATATGAACCATGGCTACAATTTCAAGTTCCTAAACAGCTGCTGAACACAGGTAGAATAGTATTAAAAGAACCAATGGGAATGAGTATTAATAACCACACACTACCTTTGGTGTATTTGCATACTGAAAGTATCCGACTCCTCTTTCCTGCAAGAGATACCTCAAGTGAGGACACTTCTGTCCACAACATGTTCTTGGTACAGCTGGATTCAATTGTAATCACACCACAAGTTGATAATCCCTTGTCACGCATCATGATCCACCCAGATATCTTCCATATGGCAGAGCGTGCAAGGATTTTAGGGGTTCCTGGATCAGAAGTTGAGGATCGTCAGTATCAGATTGATCTTTTAGGCTTCAGCACCAGTACAGGTAAGTTCTGAAACTGATGTATGTGCCCATATTATAGAGTGAAATGGGAGGACTAAAGGAATTAAGAAAAATTGGAGATAATTGGCAAATAAGAAATGTATAAGTTGGATGTATTTCAGGGATGTTGGTGCACTGATTTATTTAGAAATTACTTGACCCAGCTTAAAGGTTGAATGGAAAAGAGACATAAGGTTGTTTGTTTAGGTCACCTCTATAGTGGAGTATTAAACCTTCATATCCTTAAGCTGAACAACTATGACTACTTTAGATTTGTGAAACCTTGTTCTTATTGAATGCCATGTTTAGAGAAGCTTTTTTTGTTAATGCTATATATCAAATTTTTTTAGGGTCGTGGTATGATTTAGTACATGTGAAGGGAGGGCGGCCTCGTAGCTCATCTGGTGAGCGGCTACGTGTCATGGGAGAGAACCCAGCCCTTGAATGGAATAATTACGACCCTACTCAGGACAACAGTAGCACAGATATTGTTCTTCATCCTTTTATTGCCAGGTTGGTATCTAATCTGACTGATATCTACAGTTTAATAGCTAAAGCACTAGGTCATGTGTTTGATTATAAGTTTGATTCATACTATGTTATAAAGATCAAGATCAGTAGTATAGCCATCAGAGTCATTGTAATGCTATAAGTATTATATATGTGGTGGGTTGGTTGAGTGACAAAGTAACTATTATATTTTTTCATTATTTGCTTTGTCGCTGTCTCCCGCGTTAGCAAGGTAGCGCAAGGAAACAGACTAAAGAATGGCCCAACCCACCCACATACATATGTATATACATACACGTCCACACACACACATATACATACCTATACATCTCAATGTATACATATATATACACAAACAGACGTATACATATATGCACATGTACATAGTTCATACTCTCTGCCTTTATTCATTCCCATTGCCACCCCGCCACACATGAAGTAACAACCCCCTCCCCCTTCATGTGCGCAAGGTAGCCCTAGAAAAAGACAACAAAGGCCACATTCATTCACACTCAGTCTCCAGCTGTCATGTAATAATGCACCGAAACCACAGCTCCCTTTCCACATCCAGGCTCCACAGAACTTTCCATGGTTTACCCCAGACACTTCACATGCCCTGGTTCAATTCATTGACAGCACGTCGACCCCGGTATGCCACATCTTTCCAGTTCACTCTATTCCTTGCACGCCTTTCACCCTCCTGCATGTTCAGGCCCCGATCACTCAAAATCTTTTTCACTCCATCTTTCCACTTCCAATTTGGTCTCCCACTTCATGTTCCCTCCACCTCTGACACAGATATTCTCTTGGTCAATCTTTCCTCACTCATTCTATCCATGTGCCCAAACCATTTCAAAACACCCTCTACTGCTCTCTCAACCATGCTCTTTTTATTTCCATACATCTCTCTTACCCTTACATTACTTACTCGATCAAACCACCTCACACCACACATTGTCCTCAAACATCTCATTTCCAGCACATCCACCCTCCTGCGCACAACTCTATCCATAGCCCATGCCTCGCAACCATACAACATTGTTGGAACCACTATTCCTTCAAACATACCCATTTTTGCTTTCCGAGATGATGTTCTCGACTTCCACACATTCTTCAAGGCTTCCAGGATTTTCGCCCCCTCCCCCATCCTATGATTCACTTCCTCTTCCATGGTTCCATCCGCTGCCAGATCCACTCCCAGATATCTAAAACACTTTCTTCCTCCAGTTTTTCTCCATTCAAACTTACCTCCCAATTGACTTGACCCTCAACCCTACTGTACCTAATAACCTTGCTCTTATTCACATTTACTCTTAACTTTCTTCTTTCACACACTTTACTGAACTCAGTCACCAGCTTCTGCAGTTTCTCACGTGAATCAGCCACCAGTGCTGTATCATCAGCGAACAACAACTGACTCACTTCCCAAGCTCTCTCATCCACAACAGACTTCATACTTGCCCCTCTTTCCAAAACTCTTGCATTCACCTCCCTAACAACCCCATCCATAAACAAATTAAACAACCATGGAGACATCACACACCCCTGCCACAAACCTACATTCACTGGGAACCAATCACTTTCCTCTCTTCCTACACGTACACATGCCTTACATCCTCGATAAAAACTTTTCACTGCTTCTAACAACTTGCCTCCCACACCATATATTCTTAATACCTTCCACAGAGCATCTCTATCAACTCTATCATATGCCTTCTCCAGATCCATAAATGCTACGTACAAATCCATTTGCTTTTCTAAGTATGTCTCACATACATTCTTCAAAGCAAACACCTGATCCACACATCCTCTACCACTTCTGAAACCACACTGCTCTTCCCCAATCTGATGCTCTGAACATGCCTTCACCCTCTCAATCAATACCCTCCCATATAATTTACCAGGAATACTCAACAAACTTTTTTTTTTTTTTTTTTTTATACTTTGTCGCTGTCTCCCGCGTTTGCGAGGTAGCGCAAGGAAACAGACGAAAGAAATGGCCCAACCCCCCCCCCATACACATGTATATACATACGTCCACACACGCAAATATACATACCTACACAGCTTTCCATGGTTTACCCCAGACGCTTCACATGCCTTGATTCAATCCACTGACAGCACGTCAACCCCGGTATACCACATCGCTCCAATTCACTCTATTCCTTGCCCTCCTTTCACCCTCCTGCATGTTCAGGCCCCGATCACACAAAATCTATTTCACTCCATCTTTCCACCTCCAATTTGGTCTCCCTCTTCTCCTCGTTCCCTCCACCTCCGACACATATATCCTCTTGGTCAATCTTTCCTCACTCATTCTCTCCATGTGCCCAAACCACTTCAAAACACCCTCTTCTGCTCTCTCAACCACGCTCTTTTTATTTCCACACATCTCTCTTACCCTTACGTTACTCACTCGATCAAACCACCTCACACCACACATTGTCCTCAAACATCTCATTTCCAGCACATCCATCCTCCTGCGCACAACTCTATCCATAGCCCACGCCTCGCAACCATACAACATTGTTGGAACCACTATTCCTTCAAACATACCCATTTTTGCTTTCCGAGATAATGTTCTCGACTTCCACACATTCTTCAAGGCCCCCAGAATTTTTGCCCCCTCCCTCACCCTATGATCCACTTCCGCTTCCATGGTTCCATCCGCTGCCAGATCCACTTCCAGATATCTAAAACACTTCACTTCCTCCAGTTTTTCTCCATTCAAACTCACCTCCCAATTGACTTGACCCTCAACCCTACTGTACCTAATAACCTTGCTCTTATTCACATTTACTCTTAACTTTCTTCTTCCACACACTTTACCAAACTCAGTCACCAGCTTCTGCAGTTTCTCTGTAATTTGAGCACTCACTCTTATCCCCTTTGCCTTTGTACAATGGTACTCTGCAAGCATTCCGCCAATCCTCAGGTACCTCACCATGAGTCATACATACATTAAATAACCTTACCAACCAGTCAATAATACAGTCACCCCCTTTTTTAATAAATTCCACTGCAGTACCATCCAAACCCGCTGCCTTGCCGGCTTTCATCTTCCGCAAAGCTTTTACTACCTCTTCTCTGTTTACCAAATCATTTTCCCTAACCCTCTCACTTTGCACACCACCTCGACCAAAACACCCTATATCTGCCACTCTATCATCAAACACATTCAACAAACCTTCAAAATACTCACTCCATCTCCTTCTCACATCACCACTACTTGTTATCACCTCCCCATTCGCGCCCTTCACTGAAGTTCCCATTTGCTCCCTTGTCTTACGCACTTTATTTACCTCCTTTCAGAACATCTTTTTATTCTCCCTAAAATTTAATGATACTCTATCACCCCAACTCTCATTTGCCCTTTTTTTCACCTCTTGCACCTATATATATATATATATATATATATATATATATATATATATATATATATATATATACAGACATATACATGTATACACATGTACATAATTCATACATATATACATATATACACATGTACATATTTATACTTGCTGCTTTCATCCTTTCCCGTTGCCATTATTGTTAGCTATTATTTGAATAAATACATCATGTCTTAAAGTGTATTCATAGAGGTATATACTCTGGCTTTGAAATATCTCTGTAAGAGCTTGAAACCCAAAAGTGTTTTTCAGATGTAAATATACTGCATATTGATTCTCCTCAGATTTGATAGTAGAGTGATAGCAGCTCCAGCAATTGTTTACCGTGGCAGTGTAGGTGAGGATGGTATAGTCCAGAACACTTTGGTGGCAGGACATTCTTTAGAGATCAATGCTACCTCAGACATTGACCTCCATGTTAGTCTTCCTCAGATTACATTACTTCAGGACATTGTGGAGGATACAACAAGGTAAGAATCATATAAGGAAGTTGTTTCTGTTTAAGAGTTTGGAATTAGGTGATGCCATTGGTAAGTTGTGGTATCATATTTATGAAATTATGTAAATATTTATTTTTCTTTTCTTTCTTTTAAACTATTTGCCATTTCCCGCGTTAGCGAGGTAGCGTTAAGAACAGAGGACTGGGCCTTAGTGGAATATCCACACCTGGCCCCCCTCTGTTCCTTCTTTTGGAAAAATTAAAAAAAAAAAAAATATTTATTTATATTTATTTATTCTACTTGATCGCTGTTTCCCATGTCAGCCTCAGGAAACAGATGAAGAATGACCCATCCACTGGTATACACATATATATATATATATATATATACATAAACACCCACACATGCACATTTACAAATCAACATAAACACATATAATACATATACATAACATACACAGACATTGACATATATACTCATGTACATATTCATACTTGCTTGCCTTCATCCATTCCTGGTGCTACCCCGCCCCACAGGAAACGGCATCGCTACCTCCTGCCTCAGTGAGGTAGCACCAGACAAAAAAGGCCACATTTGTTCACACTCAGTCTCTGGCTGTCATATGTAATGCATCAAAACCACTACTCCCTATCCACATCCGAGCCCCACAAACCTTTCCATAGTTTACTCCAGACATTTCAGATGCCTTAGTAAATATGATTAGAAATAGTGGGAATACATTGCCTCAGGAAGAATGGTTTTAAGAAATAATAAGCAATGATTAAATGAATGTAGAGGTTGGGTTCAGTCACTAGCCAGGTGGGGTGGCGACGGGAATGAATAGGGGCAGACAGTATGAATTATGTACATGTATATATATGTATATGACTGTGTGTGTATATATATGTATACGTTGAGATGTGTAGGTGTGTATATGTGCGTGTGTGGACGTGTATGTATATACATGTGTATGTGGGTGAGTTGGGCCATTCTTTCGTCTGTTTCCTTGCACTACCCCGCTAAGGCGGGAGACAGCGACAAAGTATGATAAATAAATAATTGAATATATATATATATATATATATATATATATGTGTGTGTGTGTTTGTGTGTGTGTGTGTGTGTGTTTATAAGTGGATGGGCCCTTCTTTGTCTGTTTCCTGGTGTGACCTCACTTACGTGGGAAACGGCTATCAAGTATAGTAGATGAAATGATTATAAACCTCGCTTCAAGTCCACGACGTGTTATTTACTCCTCCTTAGTCACAGTGACAATTTGCTGGTTATTCTCTCTGAATTTTCTGTATACTTTCTAGCTTTTACCATGTTTAACTGTAAGTTTCTTATACCTTCAGCTATTACAAACAACCTCGAAAGGACCTAATGGTCTGTTGTTGTTTGAATTCCTTTGTATATCTTGTATTATATATTATTTTTTTTCTGTTTTAAACTACCATTTCCAATTAAGAAGGAGTAAAGGAGATGGAAGTTAGGGAAAAATTCTCTATCTTTGTCTTCTTATTTCAGTTTTTATTGAAGACCTGGCCAAGATGAAGACTTTTGTACATGACTGACACCTTTGGAGAAAGAGGGAGAGAGAGAAAAAAATCCCCATTATTTCACTCACACAAAGTTGAGGAGAAACTATTCTGTCACTCTTGGCATCCCCCATAAATGTGTTTGTCCACACCTTGGTCATGTTTTATGTACAAATCAGATCTCAGCCTTTATTTGATTACAGCTATGTGACTTTGTATGCAGATGCATACTGATGAGGGTTTTAGCATTTTACCAGTAGTAGTTGGCATGACTTACATTTTATGACTTAATGGCAAAGTATGTAATCAGAGATTACCTGTGTACTTTTGTGGGTGATCTTGTTGAATGCTGACACCATACTGAGTAAGAGTTTGATTTTTGTGTTAGCCATGATGTTTTACTTTCAGGCTAGTTACTCAAATGCTTGCTAGTGGGCGACAGGGAAGAACTGCTCACACACCTTCAGACATACCTGACAGTGGAGTGGACTGTGATATTTCATCAGTGGAGCTTTCAAAGGGGATGATCAGCCAAAGAATTGCAGGAAGCAGCAACACATGGTCATTTGTACCTCTAGAATTACTGATCACTGGTGGGAAGATCACAGCTAGTATCTTTGACCGAGGGATTGTGGAAGATGGACAAAAGTTCAGTGTTAAGGTGAAAAACTGTGTTTGCAATGTGTTGTAAAGAGTTAAATGGATAATTCTTATTAAGATATCGGGATAGCTGATATGCAGTTAAGTTTGTGAATAAGATTAAGGCAGTATAGATTAGAGTAAGAAAGTTGGTTAATTGATGGATTGGACTGAGGTTTGTCTTGTACGAAATGTTCAAAGCATGCATGTGATGTAGAAAGAAAATGATAATATTTTCAGAAATTTATGAAATGTATTATAATGACTTTGATTGCTTATCTTAAACCACTCCCTCATGAGCAATGAATAATTGATGGATTGGACTGAGGTTTGTCTTGTACGAAATGTTCAAAGCATGCATGTGATGTAGAAAGAAAATGATAATATTTTCAGAAATTTATGAAATGTATTATAATGACTTTGATTGCTTATCTTAAACCACTCCCTCATGAGCAATGTCTGTGATTCATCTCATTCCGTATCCAGTATGCTTTTTCTACCTATATGGCTGTGTCCCTTATGGGTTTCCTTTGCACAAACAAACTGAAGAAGAATGGAATGCTTTTTGGGAGGAACTAAGTACTTTGGCAATTTTGATGCAGGAAATTGAATCTTTAACTGTCAGTAAAGTACTAGATTTTATGTAAATGGTTACCAAAGCACAGTCTTAATATTATAAGGTAGGACCAAAGCACATTCTTATTATTATAAGGTAGCTGTACTTGGTAGGGATGGCAGCGCAGTAAACTTGAACAGCGGGCTAAGAAAAGGGAACGTGAATTAGTTGCTGAGGCTGCATCAACTGAGTCCGAACCATCACCAAAGCGACTACCTTATCATCGTCAGCGACTTCCAGCTAGAGATGCTGACTCTGATTCTCACTCAGAAAAGGAGGTTGAGGATGGGTAAGCCAAATTTCCTTTATTTGACTTGGGTTATAGGGAAAGGCTATGGTTCTGATGTAACAACTGAGAGAAGTCATTCAGAATGATGCATAATCCTGTTCATTTTATAGTAATTCACAACCAGTTCATGTAAAAAAAATGTATTTGTGAATTTTTTAAGAACATTCATTTATATATATTTCCCTTTATTTGATTTTCTAAAGTCTAGAGTTGAGATGATTCACCATATTTTAAGACTAGTTCATCTCTTCCATAAAATGGTAAAATCTTTAGATTACCCCTTGATAAGTGTAATTTTGTCTTAGTAGAAAATGCTAGGGAACATGATTAGGAGCATGAGTTGGTAATGAAGATTGTACAATTTTCACCCCAGTCTCAACATAAACTGGATATTTAATTTATAAAGAATTACTAGAAAGATTGATTTTATTGAAATTTTTTTTAAGGTGGTTTTAAACGTATACACTAAAAATTAATTGATAACTGGCAGTCATTTTATGAAACTATGCTCACTTGTATAGTATTCTGGTTTATCAGTATTTTATACAACAGAATAGTACTGTATTTGAATCCAAGAATTTTACAGAAGTCCTGCAGAGGGGAGGAGGAACAGAATTAGATTCAGAAGATGAGTTTGGAGGCAGATAAAGATTTGTTTTATCACAAGTTTCTTTCATCTGTTTCCTTGTGCTACCTTGTTAATGCGGGTGACAGCGACAAAGTATAATATGAATGAATAACAAGTTTCTTAGGAAATATTGCAGATGACATCAAAAGGGTATATATAGAACAGATATAGGTAAAAGAGGAGGAAGAGGGGGACCTTCCCTACCAAAGAAGATTATTCTCTTAGAAGCCAGAGATCATGTGGGTTCACATTTAAGCTTTTGTACTCTGTTACCATTAGGGAAATGGAAATGTGTAAGGAAGTATGGAACAGATTAACCGTGCACAAGATGACAAAGCAAGATGATTTTATATATGTGTAAAAGTTTGTATCACTTTGATAGATCTTTATTTGAGGATGTGCAAGAGTGGTCTGGGAGGCTTTATGTATCTAATTTTCTCCTAGGAGTTAGGGACAGATTTAATTATGATACATTGATTGCTAAATAGATTTAGCATTATCAGAGAGCAACATAAGAAAACACTTCATCCAAAAAGATTTTTTCCCCAAGATATTGTACTGTATCTTCTTAAATCCACCTTTTTAGGTATCACCAGTATTATAATCCATTTTGAACAGTACTGCAGTGATTTGAGATTCAGAGCTAGGTGAGATTCAGAATAGCCACCAAGATTCTTTTTGTACACTAACAGCAAGTTTTACAGTAATTCCAAATCGGTGAAAAAAATGTTACTACACATTGCATAAAGACGTAAAATGGTTTTGACTGGACACAAAATGGTTTTGACTGAGAAAGATTTTCTCAGCCTTACCAGGGTAAGCTAAAGATGTTGTTGCTCAAAACCCAAGCCTAGGTCTTTGTTTGTTAGACAGAATACTACCAGAAAATTGTACATGTAATCATATATGATCATCCCAATACCGTTAATAGGCATTACTGGACCTTACATGCTTGTGGTTATGCTGCAAGTGAAAAGTCCCTTTAGCAGGGCTGAATCACAGTCAGTTGATGAAAGAAAGTACAATCTTGTTTAGGGGCTTCTCTCTCGAAAGGAGTCCATCATTTCCCTATCACTGGAAGTTGTGCAGCCTTGAAGCAGCAGGAACCCCTTCAGAGAAAGGAATTCTATGATAATAACTACTACTAACAATTCAAATATGCTCTAAGAAAAAAGGCAACACTTTGGCTGCTCCTCTGGACCCTCATTGGAAGTGAGATGATCTTGCTTAGTGGATTATCCATCATAGCTATCCTAACTTGCAGGCATCCCTTGTCCACAAATCAGACCCTCAGATGGCTGACCTTGTACTAGTCCTGCAGGGACCTTTAATCAAGGCCCCAGTTTTTGGTTTGGAAAGATGCTATAGACTTGGCCTATCATACTATACACTTATATTATTACACATATATGTCCACGTGTCCCCACATATACATGTGTACACCAAAAAGGCATTGGAAAAGACCTTGCTTTCAGCCACTGTCCTCTTATTGGTCACAGCTTCCCTGGGCATGTCGTGGGATACTTGATGGTGACATTGGTTACTAGCATATGCTTTTTGTACAGGATCATAACTAAAAAAAGATCATCACTTTTTTGAAAGGAGATATTTTCATATTAAGAAAACTACCAGTGCATTTGATATTGTAAGAAGGTACATATTGTAGTATGATTATTAATTTTCATTATAATGGTATTTTTATATTTACAATTCTGTTCTTCAGTATTCCATGTTTGTCATGCACAAGTGTGTGAAGCATTAGATATATGTGGTGAAATGTTATCAGTAAAAGTATGTAAGTGATGATACATAGAGAGCCTTCATTTGGTCATAACATGTTTCACAGGTATGAAGGATCTGAAGAGGGTTCAGTCTGTGATGGTGGAGGAGTCAATCTAAGGCAGCCACGGATTTCACCATTACTGTTTGTGGTTGTGTCTCAGCCTCATGCATTTCTGTCTTGTCAGCCAATCAAGCAAAAATTGGACATTTCTTGTTTCAACTTTATCCTTCGTAGTGTTGTTAAAGGCTTTTCTGTCAAGGGTACGTTGTTTTTACTCATGTTAGAGGTTTGTAGAGTATTATATATATTTCACAACAAACTCTTATTTCTTTAATTTCAAATATGTGTTTTGAAAATTTGATACTCTGTATCTTACAAAATTGTACTTTTTTGTTTTCCTGATTATGGGTTGATATGCAGAATATCTTTTAGTAGTATGATTACTAAAACTTTAGAATTTTTTTAAAATCATTGTTTCAGCAACTGAATCAAAGCAACTCCCATGTGCTGAGGATTACACAACTTCATGGTTAGAGACAAAGCCTGGAGATCCACATCCAAAGACTGGTATTCTTCCTGCATTGTTAGTAATTTCAGCCACAGATTTCCTTCATAAGCCATGTAAGTAAAGGTGACTATATATGTTATAAAGATGAATGTTATACCTAGTGACTTTAGCAGATAAGAGATCATTAGATCATCAGAGGTTAGTTCCATGATAACCATTTTTGAGCTTGGGATACTGTTATATGTATGTCATTTCAGCAAAATTAATGCATACCCATGAATGTATTATATCAAGCACAGTATGAATAGAATATCATTGTGATATAACAGTATTTTAATCAAAAACTTTAAAAAAATGAGTAACATCTCTTGAACATCAGGAGGTCAGGTTATGTCTTGTTTTCATCATGTATTTAATCGTATTTTACATTGAAATACATCATGTTTTATCAAGACTACTATTTATTTCTGAGAATATATTCATTCAGGTACAGTTAAGGTTGTTGTTGTAGAGTATTATATATATTTCACAACAGACTCTTATTTCTTTAATTTCAAATATGTGTTTTGATAAAGTTGATACTCTGTATCTTACAAAATTGTACTTTTTTGTTTTCCTGATTATGGGTTGATATGCAGAATATCTTTTAGTAGTATGATTACTAAAACTTAGTTGTTGTTCGCTGATGATACAGCGCTGGTGGCTGATTCATGTGTGAAACTGCAGAAGCTGGTGACTGAGTTTGGTAAAGTGTGTGAAAGAAGAAAGTTAAGAGTAAATGTGAATAAGAGCAAGGTAATTAGGTACAGTAGGGTTGAGGGTCAAGTCAATTGGGAGGTAAGTTTGAATGGAGAAAAACTGGAGGAAGTAAAGTGTTTTAGATATCTGGAAGTGGATCTGGCAGCGGATGGAACCATGGAAGCGGAAGTGGATCATAGGGTGGGGGAGGGGGCGAAAATCCTGGGAGCCTTGAAGAATGTGTGGAAGTCGAGAACATTATCTTGGAAAGCAAAAATGGGTATGTTTGAAGGAATAGTGGTTCCAACAATGTTGTATGGTTGCGAGGCGTGGGCTATGGATAGAGTTGTGCGCAGGAGGATGGATGTGCTGGAAATGAGATGTTTGAGGACAATGTGTGGTGTGAGGTGGTTTGATCGAGTAAGTAACGTAAGGGTAAGAGAGATGTGTGGAAATAAAAAGAGCGTGGTTGAGAGAGCAGAAGAGGGTGTTTTGAAATGGTTTGGGCACATGGAGAGAATGAGTGAGGAAAGATTGACCAAGAGGATATATGTGTCGGAGGTGGAGGGAACGAGGAGAAGTGGGAGACCAAATTGGAGGTGGAAAGATGGAGTGAAAAAGATTTTGTGTGATTGGGGCCTGAACATGCAGGAGGGTGAAAGGAGGGCAAGGAATAGAGTGAATTGGATCGATGTGGTATACCGGGGTTGATGTGCTGTCAGGGCATGTGAAGCGTCTGGGGTAAACCATGGAAAGCTGTGTAGGTATGTATATTTGCGTGTGTGGACGTATGTATATACATGTGTATGGGGGTGGGTTGGGCCATTTCTTTCGTCTGTTTCCTTGCGCTACCTCGCAAACGCGGGAGACAGCGACAAAGAAAAAAAAAAAAAAAAACAGTTAAGGTAAAATATACTTGTCATGTAATAGTGTTTTTAACTGAAAATTATTTGAAAAACACACACCATGTAGCTGATATGGCAAAGCCCTGGTCGCGGAGGCTTTGCCTTTGCCTTTGCATTGGCCCTTCCTAAGTGTCAGCAAGGTAGCGCCAGGAAACAGACGAAAAATGGCCCATCCACTCATTTACAGATTATTTATTTATTAGTTTATCATGTCTATCCGTGGGGATAGGGGAGAAAGAATACTTCTCACATATTCCCTGCTTGTCGTAGAAGGCGACTAAAAGGGAAGGGAATGGGGGGCTGGAAATCCTCCCCTCATTTTTTTTTTTTTTTAAACTTTCCAAAAGAAGGAACAGAGAAGGGGGCCAGGTGAGGATATTCCCTGAAAGGCCCAGTCCTCTGTTCTTAATGCTACCTCGCTAATGCAGGAAATAGCATATATTATGAAAGAAAAGAAAACTTTGCTGCTGTCTCCTGCGTTAGCGAGGTAGCCCAAGGAAACAGACGAAAGAACGGCCCAACCCACCTTCATACACATGTATATACATACACGTCCACATGCGCACATATACATACCTATAAATTTCAACGTATACATATGTATACATACACAGACATATACATATATACACATTACATAATTCATACTTGCTGCCTTTATTCATTCCTGTTGCCATCCCGCCACACATGAAATGGCACCCCCTTCCCCCGCATGCATGTGAGGTAGCGCTAGGAAAAGACAACAAAAGCCACATTCGTTCACACTTAGTCTCTAGCTGTCATGTATAATGCACCAAAACCACAGCTCCCTTTCCACATCCAGGCCCCACAGAACTTTTCATGGTTTATCCCAGATGCTTCACATTCCCTGGTTCAGTCCATTGACTGCGCGTCGACCCTGGTATACCACATCATTCCAATTTACTCTATTCCTTGCATGCCTTTCACCCTCCTGCATGTTCAGGCCCCGATCGCTCAAAATCTTTTTCACTCCGTCCTTCCACCTCCAATTTGGTCTCCCACTTCTCGTTCCCTCCACCTCTGACACATATATCCTCGTTGTCAATCTTTCCTCACTCATTCTCTCCATGTGACCAAATCGTTTCAAAACACCCTCTTCTGCTCTCTCAACCACTCTTTTTATTAACACACATCTCTCTTACCCTTTCATTACTTACTCAATCAAACCACCTCACACCACATATTGTCCTCAAACATCTCATCTCCAACACATTCACCCTGCTCTGCACAACCCTGTGTATAGCCCATGCCTCACAACCATATAACATTGTTAGAACCACTATTCCTTCAAACATACCCATTTTTGCTCCGAGATAATGTTCTCTCCTTCCACTCATTCTTCAATGCTCCCAGAACCTTTGCCCCCTCCCCCACCCTGTGACACTTCTGCTTCCATGGTTTCATCCACTGCTAAATCCACTCCTAGATATCTAAAACACTTCACTTCCTCCAGCTTGTCCCTCAACCCTACTGAACCTAATTACCTTGCTCCTATTTATTTACTCTTAGCTTTCTTCTTTCACACACTGCCAAACTCAGTCACCAACTTCTGCAGTTTCTCTGCTGTATCATCAGCAAACAACAACTCACTCACTTCCCAAGCCCTCTCATCCACAACAGACTGCATACTTGCCCCTTTCTCCAAAACTCTTGCATTCGCCTCCCTAACAACCCCATCCATAAACAAATTGAGCAACCATGGAGACATTTATGGTAATTTTAAATTGTTATTAGAATATATCATATCAAACTCTGTTTCTTATGGTTTCTTTTTCCCACAGCTCGAATAAACATTGAAGTGGGAAGACCAGTTCGCCTTTATTTGAGTGAAAGTCGTTGGCAGCAAGTTTTTCATGTTATGAGTTGTTTGTCAAAAGTCTTACCATCTGTGACTGCTGCCACAGAGAAGGAAGGAAGAAAGGCAACTGTTAGTGATCAGAGCAAGACTAAAGTGTCTGAAACTTCCATGCCTGAATTACTACGACAATCTTTGGCAAATCTTGATAGCATTTCATTTGTAACTAGTCAAGTAGTAGTTAACTGTGAAGTTTTGAAATCTCATAAAGCAAAAAGTGAAGTGCACAGCAGTGTTTCAGGAATTAAATTTTGTGTTTCTACATCAAGAAAGCGATCAAATCAAGTTCAGGATGCAAGGTTAGATGTCATCTCAGAAATTACTGTTAGTGCTGACATTCTTGACCTTCAGTTAAAAACTATTTATCATTCCCTGAAGCTCCAGTCTTTCCTAAAACCATGGACTGTGTCTGGTGAATTGAAGCTACTGTGGCTACAGTGGAGTTCAGAGCCATATATAGAAATCAGAATTGATACTGAAACCCTGACTGTAGATCTAGGACCAGAACATTTCTTTTGTTTCTTGGATGTATACAGTCATGTTTCTCCTTTCATTTGTATGAAAAACAAGGAACAATATCCAAAGTGTCCATCTAAGCCTCCAGAAAAGGAAGATCATCATGATATATTATACCAAGATGATTTGCGTGCTGGAATATTTCAGTATGTAAGTCTTGCACTAGAAGATCCAAAGCCATATCAGGTTGTTTTTGATAAGATGGCAGGAACTATGGTTTGGTGTTATCCAGAGCCAAGAACACTGACTAGAGTTGACATCTACCCAGTTCCATTTATTGCTGCATCAGAATATAGCACAATGACTGAGGCCCAGGACAAAGACCAAGTTTTATGTGCTCTACAATACTTTGATTCACTGCGTGATACTTTCATAACTTATCGTCAGTTCCAACTTTCTGAGTCAAAATTTTGTCAGCTTGACCTTCCAAGTTTTTATGAAAAGCAACATATTGCTGTTTCCTCAATGTGGAGAGTCTGTATTGATTTCTGTGAAGATGAAAGTAATTCAGGTGATGGACGGATAGTTGTGTCTCCAGGAGCCTTAGCTGCCTGTATGAGAGTGGACTCCATGTTTTCTGTAGATTTGCTTCCGCGAACACAGGCAGTAATAACAGTTGGACAGGCACAAGTTACGTTGTACAATCATTTGACTCTTACCGGGAAGAAACTTCCCAAGGAACTGAAATTTTTCAATCTAGACAGATTAGCACCAGAGGAGCAGCCATTCCTTACCCTCACTTTAGAAAACTTATTTGTACGTAACTACATATGGTCTTCTGCAATGCATGTGCAGTTAGGTGGGTCTGTAAGACTGGATGTTTTAAGCTACATTTTCCTGACAGACAGCTGTCTTCTTGAACCTACTTTCTTAGAGGCAAGTATAGTGAAGCAAGATGCTGATGGGCCAGACAAACCCAGCTGTATTGATTCTGTAATGTCAGTGAAACCAATGTTTATCCACATTAATCAGTCTATCATCCACACATTGAATGTTGCACAGGAGAGTTGGCATCAGGTGTCTGCTGCTGTATCAGATGTTTCCACTGGTCCTAATTTGGCGATCATAAGGAAATCTCCAGTGATATTTATGACAAATTACCTTATATGTAATGATACACTGGAAACAATAAGATTTGGTCAAGTAGGAACAGATGAAAATGTGCTCCTGGCATCACGAGGCTTGCATTTATATTGTTGGAGGAGTCACAAACTTTCCCCTCAGCTGCATGCTTGTATAGAAGGGGGCAAATGGAAGTGGTGTGACCCATTCACACTTGATATTGAAGGCTTACAGGTAAGATAAGGTAAAGTAGGTGTACATATTTGTATTCATTTTTTTTAAGATTATGATTGATATGCAGTTTGGAGTTTTGCTATGCATTAGATTTCAAGTCTTTATATGATTGCTACTGATGATGAAGTAATGCATATGCAAAAGAGACTTGTTCTTTTTGACAGGTACACACCATCCATCATGAGAATCGTCATTTTCACTTCCTGGTGATCATCAAAACTCTTTCACCTACTCAGAAGCTCATCACATTCTCAGGCCTTCTCTCAGTTGCCAATTGTCTCAGTGAAGATTTGGAATTTCGTGTAATAGAGACTTGCAAGGAGAAAGAATCTCCCAACCATTTAGCTACCCATATGCTTCGAAACAAGTTCGTGGCTCCATCGTATGTTGGAGAGGCTCATGGCATTCGAGTGAGGTTAATGGGCAACCCAACTGTTTGGTCTGGTGAAATTCCACTGTCATATGAACGTACCAAAGAGTCCATGCTTGTCAAAATCCCCTTAAAAGTAAAAGGTGAAAGTATCGTCTCTTGGTGTCGTGTGCTTCGACAAAGGGTTGGGGCAGTTTGGAGATTATTAGTGGTGTTCAGTCCCCAGTACATGGTCAGGTCACATCTTCCAAGACCTCTTATTCTACATGTCAGCACTCCAAGTAATAATAGTAGTCAACAGGTAGGTGGCTCTTTTTTCTGATAGATTTCAGTCTTTATTATTTACAAATATTTTAAGATAGGTATATCTGTGTTAGATGTAATTTAGCTGTATTACTTTCCGTGAAATGAAAATAATTGCATAAACAAAATAACCTCAAAACTACATTCAGTATGTAGCTCAGGATTGTTCTTTATTCATGAAATATAAACAAAACACAGCAGTAGTTTCAGAAGCAAGCTCTAGATGCCATGCTTTTTACCTTTTTTATTAAGTCAGTACTAAAATCTAATAGTGTGTAAATCTGATCGTTTTATTCAAAAGGACACATCATTGTCAAATTTTCATTTGATGAAGGAATAGATATTTTTGATTACCTTAAGAGTAATGGAATATATGCTGACAACTGTTCCCACTTTTAGAAACTGAAATGCAAGATGACACTGCTCTAGTGCTTGAGTTTGGAAAAGTGTATGAAAAGAGGAAGTTGAATGTTGATGTGAGTGATATTCAGGTTGTGAGGTTTAGCAAGAGGATGAAGCTGGTTGGTTTGAGTGTGAGTTTGAATGGAGATAACTAGGAAGAAGTAGAGTGTTTTAGCTACCTTGATGTGGACATAGCAATGGACAGAACTATGGAGGATGAAGTAAACCAGAAAGTAGATGACTGGTTGGGCATTGAAAAGTACGTGAAAGGAGGGCAACTGTTTGTACATTAGACAATATATGATGAACAACAATGTTTTACTTTTCATGATTTTCCACCTTGGTAATTTCTAAAAACTTTGTACTCCACAATTTCAGGAATTAGATAGATGTGCCAGTTGGTGGATTTCTTTATAGTCTATCTGTATTTTAATAAGATTTTAGACAACTGAAAAACATATGATCTCATCCAACATGGCAGGATTATTACTACAATCTTCTCATAAACTTTTCATATTTATGTTGTAAATATAGTGCACAGTATATTACTAAAGCCATATAGGCATGAGACATTATACTGTCTCAGATGATTTTAAATGTTATGCAGATTTTTGTATGTATGCTGAAGTTGTGGTCACCATCTTCATATAAATTGTTTTTCATGCTTATCACAGAATTTGAGCTGGTAATTCATTTAGCATCCTTTTCCTCCCATTTTTGCTTCCTAACCCATTGTTGTCTGTCTCCAAACTCTTTCTACTTTATGCAGTGATTTTCATAAATTTTGCTGAATTTCAATGAAAAGGGGCAAAGATACGATATATTTATGAGTTTTCAAATATCATTAGATATCTTTTATCTTGATTTCTCTTCAGAATAAGAATGTTAGAGTCGAAGGTCATAGGGCCATTTGTTTAGAATATATTGTGCATATATACAGGGCATGTACCACTGTCAGTTGCCATCTAGTTCTTCTTATAGATTTATTTAGAAACCCAGATTCGTTGCTTTGGATTTGACATGCACTGTGATTAAACTTTTTTCTTCAGGTTGTAGTGAAAGGTCGTGGACATACCCACACACTGCAGTGTGATGGCTCTGTTGCACACCAACTTACATTCCAGTTAAACTCAGAGTTTGAAGTGTCCAGTCCCTCAATTCCTTTGTCAAGAAGTTTGGCTGATCAGGTAACCAATAGATAGTGCAGTTCAGATATTAGATTACTGTTCGTAAATTAAGACCATGGTAAAATTTTAAGAATATAATGCATGTTCATGTTAAAAAACTTACACAGTTTTAAGTTTATGGATTGTTAGTGTATGGTTGGATAGCAGTTTGCAAATACCTGAATACAGTGTCCATAAAAAACCTTGTCTGAATCCCCATACATTTTCAAAGGCTATGTCCTACTTACATTTTAGTTCCTTGTCATTTCTCCTTTGGCCTTGAGTACCATCTGCAGACATGTTGGCATGGAATTGGTAAGGGTCCTGAAGTACTCTTAAGTCAAAATTTTAGTTCATAGGTCTTGATTTTCTGAATGAGGTGAGGCATTGATGAATGTTGCAGGAAGAAACAGCCTGACTATACATTCTGAGCACCTACTGTGACTAGAAATCTCGCATGTACCCACATTTTCTTGTATCCTTATGAGAATTTGGGCACTCTCTTCTATAAAAAGGTAAGAGCCAACCATCTTGGAGCACAGGTAGAAGAAACACAGTTCCTAGAATTGAAATTTCCAGATTGAAGTGGCAGGCAGGAAAAGAGAGAAAGAACTTCTTTCCCACAAGACAGCTTAAATACACTGAAGCTGGTTGCTGGTGCTCACACCATTAGAAACAAGTGTCTGAGCAACCAGATGTATGATGATTTCACTCTGATAGCATCATATGCTTTTATCCACAGTAAACTGTAGCTGTGTATTACCTTTGAAAATATATGGGGGAACAGACAGTGTTTTTGGCAGACACTGGAATTATTCATACCTGGTGGAGCCTTTCTGACATTATGTAAATGGTTCACATTATATAGAAATTAAAGGTTGCAGTATCTGATAAGTATTGAACAATATATCAGTCTCTTTTCTTTCCATGTGCCAAGATAGATTACAGTCTTTTGCCACTGCTTTGCCCTCAGTATATCCAGCAATGTCTGAAAAGTCATCAGGAAGTATGAGTTTTATCTGATTTGAGAGCATATTTCTTACCAATATGTGAGAAACTTTCGACACAATGCACAAACATAACATGGCCATAAATCTTATGGATTGCCCAAAGAAAATCTTCAATTTTGCTTTGGCAATCCTTTAAAGTCACCTGAACTTTTATAATTGTTGAGTGTATGAAATAACTTTTTTCCACGGAGGCTCCCCTCCCCCTTTTTTTCTGCAACAATTAACAGCCTTCCCTGGTCTTGAAATATTTTGTGTTGCTAGTTTGAGTGGCATTATTAACAATGCATGAGTCCTATGTACATTGTAATTAATTGTGTAATCTTGTTCAGCTCTTTATAAATTCATATTCCTCCCTTTCTTCTTTCTTCATTGTATGGGCAATTTTGGGCCTGGCTTTGCAGAGGAAATCTGTTTTGGTGTTTAAGAGAATGTTTTTATGTATAGTAGATAAGAACAGTCCAAACCAGTCTCTCCCCTCTTCTCAAATGGTTAATGTTCTCTCTTAATAAAGCTCTGATCCTTGTCTTGATCTCTGGATGGTGTGAGGAGCTGGGGTTAATTGGTTCATGCACAAAATTATACAATCTCCTTGGCTGTCATGATAAAGTTACCCTAGAGATTTTTAGCAAAGAATGGTGAAATCTCTTTGGAAATATTTTGATTACACTTTCCAGTTAGGCAGAGAAATTTTCCATTAGCATCAGAACAGGCAATTATACTATATTGAAATAGTTATTTACTATTAGTGCTGAGATTGAATTTAAGGCATACCATGGACACTTGATAGGTTTTTTGGCCCCCCCCCAAAAAAAAAAAAAAAAAAAACTTTTATGAGTTATGTCATTTGTACTAACTTTTTGATAATATCTTTCATAGATGAGACTTTCACAGTCTCAGGAAGCAGTGGATATCTCTTGGTACTTGCAGCAGTTATTTAATGGTCCTGAAGATCGTTGGCCATATGTGGACACCTCTGACTTTATGGGTGATGTTCTGTTTGCTGACCAGCCAAAAATTGATCTGCAGGTAAGGGGCTGAAAACCATGAATAGGAGAGGAAATGTTTTACTTCTCTTTAGTGTTATGTAATATTGGTTAGTGGGATAAGATAGAAGTTGACTTTCTGCCTGGTAAAATATCTTTGATTTTGGACTGATAATTGGTGACCCTCAATTTTAGACTGATATTTGTTGACCCTCTTCAGAAATAATGGTAATCATCAGTTACTAGGTTTCCACAACAATGAAATTATAGGTTTATATGCTGATGGTACAGTAATGTGTTGTCTTCTACATGCTTTATAGAGGGAAAATTATGGTTCTGCAAACAGTAAGAAAAAGTATGTAAATGCTAAAGTAATACACTTTAGCATTTGCATACTTTTACATGCATTTACGTACATGTGTGTTTACCAGCTGGAAAGAAAAATTCATATTAACCAGCCTCAGTAATAGGGTAGTTACTAGGTGGTGTTTTAAACCAACTTTGTTATCTAATTTATCAGACTTTTTGAAATGTCAGATGTTTAATCATGGAATTTTGCTGTTTTAAGTACCCTGTACTATAGTTGGATAATTTTAATTTTGTGTACTGAAGCCAAGGATAGATTTACTCATGTTGAAAGAATGTAACTGAGTATTACAGGTAGTGTATTAGGTATGTCATTTAAAGTAATACTTGATAGTAAAATGGTTAATGAGATTTTGGTAACAAGATATTCTTTTATGTTACAGGTTGGGTTCTCTGGTCTGTATCCTTACTGCAATACTCTTATGGTTGATATTCGACCATGGGCCTTAATAGTAAATCACACAGGAATTGAAGTTGTGCTTCAAGAGGCAGATTCTTCAAGCTGTTGGTTTGTCCCTCCTGGGGCTGTCTTTGCACCTCCAAAGCTTGATGGACTCTTCACAATTGGCCTGACAGAAAATGACCAACATTTCCATACTGTATCTTTGCAATTATCCAAGGAAGACAGATGGTACAGTCTGAAATTTGAGGGCCGGATCCCTCGAGAAGGCTTTACTAATCTCCGTATTCCAACTCAAGATAAAGTATGCTTCATCACTGTACTCTCAAGATATGAAGAAAACATTCAGATAATGCACCTTCTTCCTACCTATTCTATTGCTAATAATACTCAAGAGGAACTCACTGTGCGCTCTATGTATGTTTATGCTGGTGATACCAAGATCCAACTTCCTGTATCATTACCTTCTTTAGATCTGCCCTCCAGGTCAGGAACTACTGACTTGAAGGAAGTTCCACTACTGCTTTGGCACATTCTAAAAGATCCAGGTTCATCAAGCTCAGATGAAGAATTTTGTTGTATTCAGATAGGCCAGAATGGTTACCAGGCTCACCCTGTTGTGGTGAAGGATACACCTCCAGACCAACGGATGACTTTCACACTGCCTAATAATGATGCTGGGCCAGTCCTCAATAGATCATTATTAGTTACTTCTCACAAGTATCTTGGCCAGATGAAGATGATTGTACAATTGGACCCATCACCACAAATGATTCTGCACAATCACACTTCTGCATTACTGATTTTGGGTAAGCCTATTTATTGTTGTATGTTAAGATAGATAGGCTAAAGTTAGGTTACATGTGGAGCGTAAAACAAAATTTTCATGAGTCTGATTTGAAGCAACAGTGATCTTTGTCTCTGACTCATTGCATCATAGATAGCAGTTTTGTTCCATATTGTTCAAACTCCTATTTCCCAAGCCAAAACTGTGTTAGGGTTCACAAAGTTTCAGGATCAAACTCACTTAAGTAAGAGTTTTCTAGGCTTTGATATTTATCCAAGGAGACTACGAGTAACCCTCAATTGTTTTTATTTCCCTTCATATTCCATATGTTCATTTTGTTGAAGGTTTTAACTTTGGAAACATTGTTTAATGTGTAATGGATCATCACTCATGTAGATATCAATTGCAGGCTTTGAAAATTGTAAATCTTCATCCATAACAACACTGTTCTCAATAATGTAACTGTAACCAGATGTGAAATGTTTTAAGGTAAATTGAGTGGATCAAGTAACTAGAAAGTTGTAAAGAGGAGTAAAATTTAAAGCTAATGTTTTCCTACAACTTGGGTGATACCTAGATGTAAGTTTAATGCTCAGAGCATTGTGTGGATGTGGTGATTCTGCTTTGGTATGAATGTAAAGTGTGTTACCAGACTCTGAACACTGTATCATGAAAATGTGTCTGCCTTATCATTTTAAGGATTTAGTGCTACATACTGTATTTCATATATTCTACTATTACAGGTCAGAGTTCAACTAAGGAGGAAGGCATAATGGAAGAAGAGTTGGACATGTTTGCAGCTATGCCTTCAGTTCCACCTAGCAAAGCTGTCCATTACACATTTCCATACATTTCGCACAAATTCCCAGAGATTACGGCTAGTAATGCTGCATATCCACGTCTTCATTTCTCTCAACCAGACATCCTCAACAATGGTAGGTTATGTTCCACTAGATAGATGAGTGTTATGTACTTATAAGGACTCGATAGACTCCTATACTTTTTTCCTTCATTTTGCACAGGTTTACTATGAGCAAAGAAAGACTAACTATGAGGATCTGTATGTCAGAAGTGGAGGGAGCAAGGGGAAGGGGGATGTAGAAAGGAGGAAATGGAAGGACAGAGTTAAGGAGGATTTAGGGCATCAGGGCCTGAACTTTGAGAAGGATAAGAGGCATGCATGAGATAGAATGAATTGAGTTGGTGCGGAATATATAGGGTGATGTGCTGTCAGTGAGGTGAACCAGGGCTAGTCTTTGTCATGCAGTGGTCACCTGGCCTGTACTGTGCTAAAGTTGAAGAGTCATAGGAAAGGATGGTTGCATGACACTTCCTCACCTCCATACTATGACGTGACAGACTTCAGTGGGCTGCCATATGATTGTCAAGACCCTGTGAACAAGAATCTTCTGATCATATTTTACATAATAAATAGAGAAAGTGGATACTTGACCTTTTCTTTGCTAAGCTAGATAAAGTCAAGTCATTTAATATGTATTGAATATGAGAGACTCATTCCAGAGCCGAAGTCACTGAAGTTGCAAACGTATTAGCTGCTTTAACTGATTATTTTGTCCATGTATCCAGGACAAAAGTTACATTGTTGATTATATTGTCATTGTATTATGCAGCAAAGAAAGCTGTTGAAAGTCTATTGTATTTAGTTTTTTTTTTTTTTTTTTTGCCGCTGTCTCCCGCGTTTGCGAGGTAGCGCAAGGAAACAGACGAAAGAAATGGCCCAACCCACCCCCATACACATGTATATACATACGTCCACACACGCAAATATACATACCTACACAGCTTTCCATGGTGTACCCCAGATGCTTCACATGCCCTGATTCAATCCACTGACAGCACGTCAACCCCGGTATACCACATCGATCCAATTCACTCTATTCCTTGCCCTCCTTTCACCCTCCTGCATGTTCAGGCCCTGATCACACAAAATCTTTTTCACTCCATCTTTCCACCTCCAATTTGGTCTCCCACTTCTCGTTCCCTCCACCTCCGACACATATATCCTCTTGGTCAATCTTTCCTCACTTATTCTCTCCATGTGCCCAAACCATTTCAAAACACCCTCTTCTGCTCTCTCAACCACGCTCTTTTTATTTCCACACATCTCTCTTACCCTTACATTACTTACTCTATCAAACCACTTCACACCACACATTGTCCTCAAACATCTCATTTCCAGCACATCCATCCTCCTGCGCACAACTCTATCCATAGCCCACGCCTCGTAACCATACAACATTGTTGGAACCACTATTCCTTCAAACATACCCATTTTTGCTTTCCGAGATAATGTTCTCGACTTCCACACATTCTTCAAGGCTCCCAGGATTTTCGCCCCCTCCCCCACCCTATGATCCACTTCCGCTTCCATGGTTCCATCCGCTGCCAGATCCACTCCCAGATATCTAAAACACTTTACTTCCTCCAGTTTTTCTCCATTCAAACTTACCTCCCAATTGACTTGACCCTCAACCCTACTGTACCTAATAACCTTGCTCTTATTCACATTTACTCTTAACTTTCTTCTTTCACACACTTTACCAAACTCAGTCACCAGCTTCTGCAGTTTCTCACATGAATCAGCCACCAGCGCTGTATCATCAGCGAACAACAACTGACTCACTTCCCAAGCTCTCTCATCCCCAACAGACTTCATACTTGCCCCTCTTTCCAAAACTCTTGCATTCACCTCCCTAACAACCCCATCCGTAAACAAATTAAACAACCATGGAGACATCACACACCCCTGCCGCAAACCTACATTCACTGATCATAGTTTTTCATATTTATGTTAATTCAATTTTGTATTTTTCATTGAAGCAGTTCATGTACATATTTTTCTAATTAGAGGGACTAAGTTATTGCTGCTATCTAGGGTGTGATATGGAAGAGCAAATAAGGGAGAGCAGTACAGGGTAGAAGAATCATTGATCCCATAATAGAATAATGAAGGATTGAGGTGTAACTTTGGAAGCAAAGAAAAGATTAAGAGATGGCATAGTCCTCCTGACTATGACCTATGCAGCCAAAACATGGACATGTGATGAGTTGTAGAAGTCAAGAATCCTGGCTATGGAATTGAGCTGTTTGAGAGGAGCATATGGTATGGCTAAGTGGAATGAAGAAAGAAATGAGAGGGTGTATTAGAGATCTGGTGTGGCTGGAAATGCAAAGGGAATGAATTGTCGGAGTAACACATTAGATGCAACATAATACTTGAAAGTGGTTTGAGCACGTGGAAGGAATGCAAGACTGACTTTAAAGAAGAGTGTATGATATTATGATTAAAGGAGTTGGAATGAAAGGAATACCATTTAAGACATGGGGAAGTGGAATGGTAGAGTATCGGAGGGAGAAAAATGATGAAAGAATGCGCGGAATAGTGTATGCGAGGGAGGCATGTAAGGACAAGGATAAGTGGAGACTTTTCCTGTGGCTACTCCCTTGATGGAAGTTCTTAGAGGGAATGGACATCAGCGATATAGATAGATAGATAGTTACTGCAGCTGAATTGCAATGTACAGTGAAGTTAGATTATATTTTATACTGACAAAAAATAATTTATTGATATTAACTTAGCACAGTTAGCTACTGTCATAGAAATGTAAAATTTTTTTTATTGCTTATCAAGGAACATTGAATATTTGATATCACAGTAAATATTTAATATCAGTAAATATTTAGTATCATCCACTTAGAATTTATATGGCAGTACCTTTCATGTCCTGAATAATTTCTAGTACTTGTATTGTACATTTAATTTTTTGGTTTTACAGCTGAGACTGAGGAAGTACTCTGGAGTCAGGGTGTGGACATTCAGCAGCACTATGACCAGTTTGTCAGTATCCCAGGCTATGGAGATGTCAAAGTTCGGATAGAGCATGTTGCACATACTACCCATGTGTTCATTGATCCAGTCAGCAGAGTAGAGGTTTCTGCAAGGGATATCCGAAGTCGCATAGCAGCTGAACCATCTAAGGGTCGAGTTGCCACATCAACCAATAAGGGTAGAGCCATTAAAGAAAAGGAAGGAGTAATGTTTGAGGTAGAACATGCAGCTCCACCTGAAATACCTGTGAGTGCTGAGGAATCACCTGTCATGGAAACTGTCTCTGAAAAGAAAATATCTGATGAAGCACTGTCCCTGGCTCCAGTGACACCACCAAAGAAAGAAATGAAATCAACCACAGTGGTTTATTGCACATTCATTTGTACCCAGATTGTGTTAGTTTTGAAGGATGATGTGAGTGACCAGAAAAATATATCTGAGATAATGAGACTCACTTTAGATAATTTCATTGTGAGTTTAAGACCCAAAATTGATCTGTCTGAGAAGCTTCGTGCACTTGATTATAGAGTTAAGGAGCGTGTTGAAGTTAATGTCTTTGTTGGTGACGCACAGATAGATAATCAGCTCTTTGTATCTGGAAAATATGACTTTCCAGTAATACTAATAAGACAAGATATAGAATCAGCCCCAAAATTCTCACCACTGGATCCCATTGAAAGAGCTATACAGATTTCTCACAACAATGCACTTTTTACTTTGTCTGTAGTCTTAGAGCGATCTCCTACAAATATGTGCATACACTCCGTCCACATAAAGATGAAGCCCATTACTTTGTATGCCGAAGATGCAGTATTCTACTCCCTCATGGAAATTCTTTCATCTTTTCTACCAGCATCAAAGCACAAGATTAGAAAATTTGGGGAAGATAGAGAGAGAAATGAAGAAGAAGAGAATCTTCCAGTTGTGATGAGAATGCCAAGAGAAGTATTGCTGAAGTCTAGAGCCATGACTCACCCTATTCACATATCTCAATTAACCATTGAGCCTGTGTCTGTGTTACTGAGTGTCCATGCATCAGTTAAACTGTATGTTGCTCTAGATCAGTCTCCCCTTAACTTTGGGTGTTTTCAACGACATGAGATCATGACAACAAGTTACAGTCTAGGGCACAACCTGACAATGCATTATCTGTCAGGGGCACTCATTCGGGCTGGATGGGTTGTGGGATCCCTTGATTTACTTGGGAATCCTGGAGGATTTGCAAGGACAGTTGGTTCAGGAGTGAGGGATTTTGTGCAGCTTCCTTATGAAGGAATTCTTCAGGGTCCATGGGCATTCATTGCTGGAGTAACGCATGGTTCAGTTTCATTGGTTAAGCATCTTACAGCAGGTAAGAACTGAGATTGTTGAATGAATTACCTTCTGCTTTTGTGGTATACCATTGTTGTATTGTGATAAAGCACTTCTTGTAAACTGTCAAAAAATCTTATGCATTATTTTATATTTTTATGCCATTACCTTTTCTTTTTCCTCGCATATAAACAGCTTTTTCAGTAGCTTTGCCATACTACCCATTCATAATCCTTCTTCCTTATGTCTTCCTTACTTACGAATTGGAAATGTGTACTATTAGTCAGTTTTTCATATTAGCAGACCGCCATTTTTTAAATGTGAAATAACTTTTCAGGAAGTCTCTTGTTAACAGAAATTCATCATTTTGATATATGATGATGTATGTTTGTTTGGGCAGGGTACGTTCAAGGCAGTTGAGAACGTGTTTGGTATCTATAGTATGGAAGCTGTTCGTTGGGTATGAGGAGACCTATTATATGTTGAATCAGTGTTTGGTATATTGAAGAAATATATAGAGTTTAGTCATAAAATCGTAATGATTATCATCATTCAGTAGAGATTAGCAACTGTAGTTCATAGTTGATCATGAAAGTCTGCACCATGATTGGAGATTTCTTGAGTGAAGAAATATTTTTCCTGAAAGTGATTACTGTGCTGCACATCTCATGTTTTCCATACAGGTGCAGAGGCTGCTTTTACAGTGTGCTTCCCATCTCTGATTTTTCCTTACAGGCACAGTGGTATCTTTAACTAACCTGGCCAGCTCTGTGGCTCGTAACATGGAGCGATTGTGTCTCGACAAAGACCATGCAGAACGCAGTGAAGCAGGACGACGCTATCAACCAACTGGTCTTGTACATGGGCTTGTGCAAGGGCTTTCAGCATTTGGAATTTCTCTTTTAGGTAAGGTTTTAATTTTTGAGGGGAGAATATCAAGACCTGCATCAGGATGCAGATGCTTCAAAGTGATTATTAGTTCTGCTTATCCTTTCATTTATGTATTCATTCCTATATACTTGCCCACCAATTATGCCAAAACTGTTGCTTGGAACTACTTAACATATCAAAGTGGTATGTCATTATTCACATCTTTTCGTGTCTAGGAGTACCTTCTGGGGCCTTTGCTTTTATGATCACATTAACCTTTTGAAAATGTTTGCTAATGTACTTACAGAAGGGCTCTATTTGACTTCATTACCTGATTTAGTCTCGGCTGTGGTTCCTTATACTTATTTTTTTTTTTTTTTTTTTTTGCTGTCTCCTGCGTTTGCGAGGTAGCGCAAGGAAACAGACGAAAGAAATGGCCCAACCCACCCCCATACACATGTATATACATACGTCCACACACGCAAATATACATACCTACACAGCTTTCCATGGTTTACCCCAGACGTTTCACATGCCTTGATTCAATCCACTGACAGCACGTCAACCCCGGTATACCACATCGCTCCAATTCACTCTATTCCTTGCCCTCCTTTCACCCTCCTGCATGTTCAGGCCCCGATCACACAAAATCTTTTTCACTCCATCTTTCCACCTCCAATTTGGTCTCCCTCTTCTCCTTGTTCCCTCCACCTCCGACACATATATCCTCTTGGTCAATCTTTCCTCACTCATTCTCTCCATGTGCCCAAACGATTTCAAAACACCCTCTTCTGCTCTCTCAACCACTCTCTTTTTACTTCCACACATCTCTCTTACCCTTACGTTACTTACTCGATCAAACCACCTCACACCACACATTGTCCTCAAACATCTCATTTCCAGCACATCCATCCTCCTGCGCACAACTCTATCCATAGCCCACGCCTCGCAACCATACAACATTGTTGGAACCACTATTCCTTCAAACATACCCATTTTTGCTTTCCGAGATAATGTTCTCGACTTCCACACATTCTTCAAGGCTCCCAGAATTTTCGCCCCCTCCCCCACCCTATGATCCACTTCCGCTTCCATGGTTCCATCCGCTGCCAGATCCACTCCCAGATATATAAAACACTTCACTTCCTCCAGTTTTTCTCCATTCAAACTCACCTCCCAATTGACTTGACCCTCAACCCTACTGTACCTAATAACCTTGCTCTTATTCACATTTACACTTATATGTCTCATATATTGCTAGCTTCAAACCCATCTTGTTATGGGGAAAAACCAGAATTATTTTACCAGATTTTTTCCAGATTCAAAGTAAGCTCCTTGTAGAAGTTTTCAAGATTTATCAAGTTTTTCAACCTTGACTTTAATTTTAGGGTTGTTTGGAGAATTTTTTGTGACCTCAAGATGTTTATTAAATGCATAATATGTATGAAATCCTCGGGCCAAACTTCATCATATTTTCATAAGACTTTCTTTGAGTGATTCAAGACTGGAGTAGATTTTGTAGACCTTGGCCTTATTTTGAAGGTTTCCACGGGAATTTATGTTGTTGCCTTACATGTTTCCAGTGTGTAAGACATTGAAAATTCTCTGACTATATCTACAAAATTCAATGTAAGCTTTCCATAGAGAATACCAACAACTGATTGAATACTGTTGACTTCAAGGTCATATGTAAAATTGTTTGTGATACCTTTAAGGGACCTAGGCATTATTAGAGTATTTTCATCTCTAAGCACAGCTTACCTTACTGCTGCTGGATACATTCTGATTTTACCAAATTTAGTTTCATTAGATATTAGCTTAAGTTCACCTGAACTCTTTGAAGGATTGTATATTATCAAAACAATCAACCAAGCTTTTCTTGATATTACTTATCAAGGGTGTAAGGCATGTGTGCAAGTAAGATGAGAGGAGACTGATTGTTTCCCAGCAAAGATCAGTCAGTGGCAGGGGTGTGTGATGTCCCCATGATTTAATTTAATAATGGATGGGGTGGTTAGGGAGATAAATGCAAGAATTTTGGAGAAAGGGGTGAGTATGCAGTCTTTTGTGGATAAGAGGGCATGGGAAGTGCGTCAGTTGCAGAAGTTGGTGGCTGGGTTTGGAAAAGTGTGTGAAAGGAGATTGTTGAGAATAAATGTAAATAAGAGAAAGGTTATTAGGTTCAAGAGAGTAGAGGAACAAGTTGGTTGGGATGAGAGTTTGAATGGATAAAAATTGGAGGAAGTGAAATGTTTTAGATATCTGGGAGTGGACGTAGCGGCGAATGGAACCATAGAAGTGGAAGTGAGTCATAGGGTGGGGGAGGGGGCAAGGGTTCTGGGGGCAATGAAGAATGTGTGGAAGGAGAGAATGTTATCTCAAAGAGCAAAAATGGGTGTTTAAAGGAGAAGTAGTTCCAACAATATTATATGGTTGCACAGAGGAGGGTGGATGTGTTGGAAATGAAATGTTTGAGGACAGTATGTGGTGTGAGGTGGTTTGATTGAGTAAGGAAAGGGTAAGAGAGATGTATGGTAATAAAAAGTGTGGTTAAGGGAGCAGAAGAGGGTGTGTTGAAATGGTTTGGGCATATGGAGGTTGACAAAAAGGATATATATGTCAGAGGTGAATAAGGAGAAGCAAGAGACTAAATTGGAGATGGGAGAATGGAGTGAAAAAGATTTTGAGTGATCTGGGACTGAACATGCAGGAGGGTGAGAGGCATGCAAGGAATAGAGTGAGTTGGAATGATGTGGTATACCGGGGTCAACATGCTGTCAGTGGACTGAACCAGGGCATGTGAATCGTCTGGGATAAACCATGGGAAGGTCTGTGGGGCCAAGATGTTGATAGGGGGCTGTGGTTTTGGTATATTACACATGACAGCTAGGGACTGAATGTGAATGAATATGGCCTTTTTTGTCTGTTTTCCTGGCACTAACTTGCTGTTTCCTCTGGGGTGGGGTAGCGACAGGAATGGTTAAAGGCAAGCAAGTACAAATATGTGTCTGTATGGATATGTCTGTGTATGTATATGTTGGTATTTATTATTTTTTATTTATTTATTATACTTTGTCGCTGTCTCCCGAGCCAGCGAGGTAGCACAAGGAAACAGACGAAAGAATGGCCCAACCCACCCACATACACATATGTTATGTATATGTATATATGTGTATATGAGTGGATGAGCCATTCTTCATCTGTTTCCTGGTGCTACCTTGCTGATGCGGGTTAACAGCGATTAAGTATAAAAGTAATGATGGTAATAATAATAATATTTATATATATATATATATATATATATATATTTTTTTTTTTTTTTTTTTTTTTATACTTTGTCGCTGTCTCCCGCGTTTGCGAGGTAGCGCAAGGAAACAGACGAAAGAAATGGCCCAACCCCCCCCCCCATACACATGTACATACACACGTCCACACACGCAAATACACATACCTACACAGCTTTCCATGGTTTACCCCAGACGCTTCACATGCCTTGCTTCAATCCACTGACAGCACGTCAACCCCTGTATACCACATGACTCCAATTCACTCTATTTCTTGCCCTCCTTTCACCCTCCTGCATGTTCAGGCCCCGATCACACAAAATCTTTTTCACTCCATCTTTCCACCTCCAATTTGGTCTCCCTCTTCTCCTCGTTCCCTCCACCTCCGACACATATATCCTCTTGGTCAATCTCTCCTCACTCATTCTCTCCATGTGCCCAAACCATTTCAAAACACCCTCTTCTGCTCTCTCAACCACGCTCTTTTTATTTCCACACATCTCTCTTACCCTTACGTTACTTACTCGATCAAACCACCTCACACCACACATTGTCCTCAAACATCTCATTTCCAGCACATCCATCCTCCTGCGCACATCTCTATCCACAGCCCACGCCTCGCAACCATACAACATTGTTGGAACCACTATTCCTCAAACATACCCATTTTTGCTTTCCGAGATAGTGTTCTCGACTTCCACACATTTTTCAAGGCTCCCAAAATTTTCGCCCCCTCCCCCACCCTATGATCCACTTCCGCTTCCATGGTTCCATCCGCTGACAGATCCACTCCCAGATATCTAAAACACTTCACTTCCTCCAGTTTTTCTCCATTCAAACTCACCTCCCAATTATATATATATATATATATATATATATATATATATATATATATATATATATATATATATATGTATATATATATACTGTATGAGAGGACTTTCATCCACCAGTAGGTCCTGAAACTTTACATTGCTAGAATAACCAGACTCCCTATTCATTTCTTTTATCCTACTTAATTTTTATCATGGATGGGGTTGTTAGGGAGGTGAATGCAAGAGTTTTGGAAAGAGGGGCAAGTATGAAGTCTGTTGTGGATGAGAGAGCTTGGGAAGTGAGTCAGTTGTTGTTCGCTGATGATACAGCGCTGGTGGCTGATTCATATGAGACACTGCAGAAGCTGGTGACTGAGTTTGGTAAAGTGTGTGAAAGAAGAAAGTTAAGAGTAAATGTGAATAAGAGCAAGGTTATTAGGTACAGTAGGGTTGAGGGTCAAGTCAATTGGGAGGTAAGTTTGAATGGAGAAAAACTGGAGGAAGTAAAGTGTTTTAGATATCTGGGAGTGGATCTGGCAGTGGATGGAATCATGGAAGCGGAAGTGAATCATAGGATGGGGGAGGGGGCGAAAATCCTGGGAGCCTTGAAGAATGTGTGGAAGTCGAGAACATTATCTCGGAAAGCAAAAATGGGTATGTTTGAAGGAATAGTGGTTCCAACAATGTTGTATGGTTACGAGGCGTGGGCTATGAATAGAGTTGTGCTCAGGAGGGTGGATGTGCTGGAAATGAGATGTTTGAGGACAATGTGTGGTGTGAGGTGGTTTGATCGAGTAAGTAATGTAAGGGTAAGAGAGATGTGTGGAAATAAAAAGAGAGTGGTTGAGAGAGCGGAAGAGGGTGTTTTGAAATGGTTTGGGCACATGGAGAGAATGAGTGAGGAAAGATTGACCAAGAGGATATATGTGTCGGAGGTGGAGGGAACGAGGAGAAGTGGGAGACCAAATTGGAGGTGGAAAGATGGAGTGAAAAAGATTTTGAGTGATCGGGGCCTGAACATGCAGGAGGGTGAAAGGCGGGCAAGGAATAGAGTGAACTGGATCGATGTGGTATACCGGGGTTGATGTGCTGTCAGTGGTTTGAATCAGGGCATGTGAAGCGTCTGGGGTAAATCATGGAAAGTTGTGTGGGGCCTGGATGTGGAAAGGGAGCTGTGGTTTCGGGCATTATTGCATGACAACTAGAGACTGAGTGCGAACGAATGGGGCCTTTGTTGTCTTTTCCTAGCGCTACCTCGCACACATGAGGGGGAGGGGGATGGTATTCCATGTGTGGCGAGGTGGCGATGGGAATGATTAAAGGCAGACAGTGTGAATTGTGTGCATGTGTATATATGTATGTGTCTGTGTGTGTATATATATATATATATGTGTACATTGAGATGTATAGGTATGTATATTTGCGTGTGTGGACGTGTATGTATATACATGTGTATTGGGGTGGGTTGGGCCATTTCTTTCGTCTGTTTCCTTGCGCTACCTCGCAAACGCGGGAGACAGCGACAAAGCAAAAAAAATAAATAAATTTTTATCATACTTATCTTGTTTTTTATTGACTAGCTTTATTATATGATTCTGTAGTTTTTACCTTTTATTTAAGATTCTTTGGTTCATATTTCATGATTTTTATTTTTAATTTATTTTTTTCTCCAGTTGTATGTATGGATGGTCATAAGTTCCATAGGTCGTAAGTAGGGGATTAGGTGTATACTGTACTAATCGCACATACCATTTTCCCAATAGACCCCCCTAAGGTGCTTTTCTGTCTTCCACTCTCTTCTGCCATTTAGTATATGACATTCTACCACCTCACTCATCCTTTGCTATCCTTTTAATTTTTATGCCAACAACTTCACTATCATATCACAACATGCAAAGAGTGAGTTTCGATTAACTTATAATACCTCTGTCATTGTGAACATTGGCATACCAGCCACCCACCCCTCACAAACTACCCACCCCTTTCAGAAACAGAAATGTCATCCCCACCTTACTCTTCAGTTGCCTGTGCAACAGATGTTTCTGCCTCCAAACACATTCATGTGCACACCGCCCTCCAGACCCTGAATATATTTGTCATCTCCCTAAATGTTTTCAACAAATATCATTTATTGCAAGCATACAGGCACAAAATATACCCCACACTATCCTTTCCTGTTTGATCTGCCACCGTCTTTCTGAAGACTCAAAACATTTAATCCTCAATGGGCCATGACTGAAACAGCGCAGACAAAACCTCAGTATCGTTGCTCACCAAGACTTGTGGGACCATCCTCTGGAAATGGTAAACTGAGTACCCTTAGAGAAATCCTGATGCTGCAACAATAGTAACAAAATATAGCACACATAAAGCTGATGGATTATTTTCATTAGATTTTGATGTGATTGTTATTTGTTTCAGGTGCTGTAGGGGGGTTGGCACATCAACCCATGCAGGCCATGATGAATGATGGAGTGAGTCCCAGTGCTGTAGTGGGAGGTGTGGGCAAGGGTCTTATTGGCATTGTGACCAAGCCCATTGGTGGTGCTGCGGATCTCCTGGTGCACACTGGTCAGGGATTATTGCAGGTATCAGAATTTGACCTATGTTTTGTAATACATTGCTTGTAGAATATGTTCACTATGTTCCTTCTTCAGAAACAAAAAAAATATTCATATATAAAGTCAGTTATAAAGTGGATGAGAGGTCTAAGGTCCTAGGTCCATTAAGGAGCTTGTAGAGAAAGAGGTCATTGTCTGCAGGGGCGAAAATGGAAATTTTTTAAGGAATAGTAATCCTGAGTAGTTGTTGATGGATGTGAGTCTTGGGCCCTAAATACAAAAGCTAAAAAAGGAAGTTGGATGTACTAGAAATGAAACAGGTGAAAATGATATGTGGTATGAAGTTAGTAAGTGCACAAAAGGAGTGAAAAGGGCAAACAAAATGTTTGATTTCATAGGTAGGGCCTTCGAATTTAGGTAAATCATCCTTACTCTTTACAGTTCATTGATTCATTCCCATCTTGAATATTGTGGTCAGGTTTGGTCACCCTACCTAAAAACAAAGACATACAATGGAGGGAGGGCAACATCTAGCTACCAAGATTATTTTAGGATTAAAAACAAATCCTATGAGAGCAGATTGAATGACTTGAACCTATTTAACTTAGAAAAGAGAAGGCTAAGTTTTCACATCCTTCATCCATAATAAAAGGTATGATATCAGTAGATGCTTGTCCACTGGGACTTGGTAACCATATGGCAACCTGCTGATTCCTCTAACATCACAGTAAGGAGATGAGGCAGTTTCATGCAGCCAGCCCCTCCTATGATTCTCTAAGTATGGTGCAGTGCAGGCTAGGTGACCATGGCTTGATGTTGGCTTGTTGTGTTGTCACTTTTTTTCTTATCTTTGAAAGATGTCTGATTAGTATAATTTTCTACTATTTGTGGTTTCATGATATAAGTACTTCGTGGTATCGGTGATATGACTTTTCATCTGCTGCTGCAGTGTAGTTGCAATCTTAGACATTGTCTTGATTGGTCTGTTCCACAAGATCTTTTATGTATATACTGTATTTGTTTTCATGTTTTCATGAATTTTATCTTTTTCTTTGATAATGCAGTTATAGTTTTTTTATTTGTTATTATTAGTATTTTATGATGGTGCTGTGGTGTGGAGCTGAGTCAAATAGTCATACTTGAGGCTAAAAGCAATACCAGTTTGTGTTATAAGAGTTTAAGGTCACTAGTTCAAAAGGTTGAAAGGTTTGTTTCTCAACTGAATGGGCTGAAAGTCGGATTACAAAAATTCATTTGTTTTGATTGCCATTTCTCGAGTGACCACTCTTAGGTCTTTTATGTGAGACCTTCTTGTTATACAAGGAAAGTTGCCTATACTATGGCTTTTTTAAGTAATGTGTTATTAGATTAGAATAACGATTAGGTTTATGGTATTTTGACATTCACCTTTTTTGATGATAGTTGTGTTTGGATCTAGCTGACTTCCCCTATGTGGCTTTAGATATGCTGCCATAAGAGGTGGATGGCCTAGAACAGGGGTCAAGTCATTGCTGAAGGTAGGCTTTTTATTTTTTGCCATACTTAGATTTTCTCTTGGTTCCATCTGCATGTGAATCTGCTGTCATGTTCATGGGATACTGTCCATAGATGAAAAGTATTGGTTTTGAAGGATGAAAGACCATTTTTCTGCTATAGACAGAGCCTTGTTAGCATCTCTTCTTTTCCCTACCCTTCCTTCCTCTTTCTAATTTGAAAAACATTTGTTTCATTCTTGACAGCAGCAGGACGGTCACAGATGCCACTGATTAGGGAAGTATGGGATGGGCTGGCTGCATGGTGCTGCATCACCTCCACATTTTACAGGCTTTACAGGCTTTCTTTGTTGCTACGTGGTTGTTTAATGCTTTATCAGTTACCTGCTGGTCACACATGTTTTTTGATGGTTGTAGAGGAAGAATCCTCATGTATACACCCTGTTTTGGAGGATGAATCAGTGACTTAACCCCCATCGAGCAAGTGCCCTCTCTCTATCTTTCTCCCAAATGCACATAGTGCTCCACCAGTGGCTCATGTAAAAGCTACATTTCTTGTTACAGGGTGCAGGATGGCACCGAGAACAAGTTCCACGTTATCATCCCCTTATAGAGCCTCACAACAAGGAAGTAAATGCTCCCCTTAAGCTGGTGTGGAAATTGGTTGCTGCATTACCTCAGGAGTGCCGTGCAGTACTTGCAGCTGTTGATGCCACTTATCTTACAACTGCAGGAACTTACACCCCAGTTACAGTCTTACTGACACCACAGGTAAGAGCAAGATCAGCTGAACTTCATATCTGTAATTGGTTCAATATCTAGGGAATGCTTGGATCTGAAATTATAGTCCCAATATATTGAAATTCCTAATTTTTCACGAAAATATTGTAATCCCTTATTTTCCGTTTTCTAGTATTCTTAATATCATTACATGGAGTGGATCAAGAGAGTTGACTATTTAAATTAGGTGATTGAGAACAAACACCTCAATAGAGCAAAAGTATTATAGTTTTGATAAAGATGTTTAGGTAGTGATATCCATAAAAAACACAAAGCGATCATTGCAGAGGGAGCTGTTCTGATATCACTCAAATAAACAGGAGGAGCCATATTTAGTATAGGCTGATATGAAACTCATATGGGAGTGGAACTAAGTTGATTTGTTGTGGTACTAAGCATATATGTGTAGAAGGTAATATTTGTCTTCTCTTTTGAGATTATTGTCAGTAAACATGAATTTTGGACAGGTACTTTTCATTCTGAGTGTTGAAGAGGATGCACAGCAGCATGCTCTGCCTTTGGCTGAGGTAACATGGCGAGCACATCCCTCAGACCCAACCCTGATTTACATTGAGAAAATTCAACCAGAGCCCAAGCCTCAGAATCCTGATATGGAAGTAAGTTGATGGACTGATACAATAAGTAGATAACACATGCCTGCTTTTCTTGATTTCTTTTAAAGATTGCATTAGGATAATACAGTTGGCAAGCTGGTGTTGGATATCAAAGAATTGAAATGTGGTTTCTGAGTTGTAAACTTCTTATGAAGTTACTTTTCTTTTAAAGAGCAGGGCTTTGCAATTCTTTTGCAGCCTGTGAGTGGCTGTCCAGAACGTGTTGCTGACTATGTGCGTAGCACCTGTAGTGAGGGTGTAGAAGCTGTTGGATTAGATTCTACACCTGGATCATCTGAAGAAGGTGATCACATACCAGGACACCTGACCCGCATCAAGCTGTATATTTCTCCCCGCTTAAGGCCAGCTTTATTATCTGCCATCAACATAGCAGCTCGAGCTAGTCAAGGAAGAGGATTTATTGTATGATGAATAAGGTTTAGATGAGATACTATTAACAGTATTATCCTGCTTGTAACCTCTTGACCATCCATACCAACCATCCATCTTGTGAAGTTCAAATTTACCAGCTGAACAAGTAGGCTGTGGCATAATAGCCTTTATTTTCTATCTATTACCTTTCAATGATTAGTATATTGTTCAAGTACTAAACATCCTTTGGTAATTTGATTGATCTCATCCATTATGTGCATTGGAAGCTAGCACCAGTTTTCATTTCATTTTGTCTTCTTTGGAAGATTTCCTATATCTTGGATGGGCTGACTGAACAATATTTGTTCTAAGATGAGTAGGATATTGAACAATATTTGTTCAAAAGCCATTGCTTTATTATCTTGAGTATCCAGAATCCAGGAAAATGGTTTTATCCTGTATGTCAATTTGTGACGCTTGCATCTTTTAACCTGTTTAGTCATTTCTTCTTCATAGAAGCATATAGTTTGCATTTGGAGAATATATACTGTACTTTGATATATGAAATGAACATTAATGTTCAGGTACATAAGAGATTCATATGCACATGTTCTGAGAGCAGTGTGCCCTATTTTTATGTAAATCATTTAGTTGAGGATGGTAGCATGTCATATTACATAAGAGGTGAGAGATGATAAAAAGTTTTAAAAGTTATGTATAATTATGTGGGTTAGTTTGGTTATATGATATACTTAAGTTGGATCAGGGTCTCCATTTTACTGGGATATAAAAGTTCAGGATAATAAAGAAGGCATATGCATACAAAGTGTGAAAACATTTGTCAAAAATTAGAAATACATTGAAGAAAAGACTTTTCTTGTCTTTAAGTCTGGCAAATCTCTAATCATCTATTCATGATCCTGAGATATTGTTGTGCACAAATTAGAAGACTTTGTGAACAGATTTTTATTTTCTAATATCTGCCTTTATGAAGTGCTTCCTCAATAGCCCTGTTTCTCTGTACGAAATTCCAATATCCAAATTGCCTACTTTCTTGTTAGTAGGTTATAAATGAAGATTCAGGGTAGCATTTCCATTGATTATAATTTGACTGCTGATACATTTGCTGGGGCACATGTAGATGAAAGTTATTCCTCAAAACCTTCATGAATGTACTACATCTTTCTCATATGTGTAAACTGATTTTTTTTATCTTCTGAATTACTGTACCACAAGATTTTTATACTGAAAATATATTTTAATGGAGATACACTATGCATTACTGTGATAATGTATGTGTGAGAAGACTAGCTGCTGTATATATATGATAGCTCTGTTTTAGGGGAGGTTCTAAAGAAAAAATATTACGTTTTGACTGATAATGTTGGTTTTAACAAATGTGGTACATCAGCTTGCTATAGTTCTTCCGTATGTAAATTTTTTGCTGTGATATCTGCAAATGTGTGAGTGTATGTTTGCTTATAGTAAGGTTAAACACACACAAACAAAACATAATGAATGTATGCATAGATTTCTTGCATTCCATAAAATGCATCTAAGCCCTCAGTCAGATTTTACTCTTCATGATGATGATACAGTCTTGCTGAAGGTATTGTTTCACTCACAGTGTGGCTGTATGTAGATAAAGTTTGGTAACATCTATATATATTTAGTATATATAATCCCACAATCCCATTTTAGGTGTTAATGTACTCTGCCTGCATGTGCTTATGCCACGAATGAAAAGTCACCTTCAGGAGGTTGTTTCATTGGAGTACAATCTCATTGAAGAACTTCTCATTCCAAGGGGGTTCATCCTTTCTCTGCTACTACTGAGTGTAGTGCATCCTTGAAGTCTCAGGAACCCCAGAAAATGGGTCCTAGGATTAAATGATGATGATGGTAATAAGAGCAATAGTGATAATGGTAATAATGACAATGATGATATATGATATAGGGCAGGTGATTGGTTATATTTGTGACTAAACAAGGTTTGAAGATTTTATTTCTCTTATATTGAAATAGATATACAGATATACATAACGTCAATATTCATTTCCATTATGGTAAGGCATTACCTGGTACATGAACTGGTTCCTTGGTATATTCAGTTATGTCATGGCAAAATTTTGGTAAATGAACTACCATTCTGTTAGGAAAAGGTTTATCACTATATGAGGTGTTCTAGGAAAAGGTTTATCACCATATGAGGTGTTCTTGGGCTCTGCTTGGTAGTGGTAACACTGTGAGCAGCATGTCACCTTCAACAAGGCTGTACCATTGTCAGTAGATGGAAAGGAGTCCAGTATTGTTGAGGACTTTCCTGCCAAAAGGAGCCCACCTTATCCTGCCCCTGTTTGGAGTGCATCCTTGAGGCTGGTGGAGCCCCATACAAGGGGATGTAGTTTTACATGACAATTAGATCTTTTACAGTGTCTGTTCTTCATCACCCTACAGTTAGTTAAGTTGAACTTCATCAGTGAAAAGATTTAACCACAGCTGAAACCTGTGTAGGTCTCCTCACAAGTTTGCAATACTGTAATTACCTATTTATACAGTGTTGGGCAGGAGAGTTATGCCTTTGTAGGGGGGCTCCATCTGTAGTTCTTGTAATGCCGTCTCACTCCCATTTTTATATGATGTATCCATATATGTTTATGTGAGTGTTTATTGCTTGTTTCAAGTTTACATAAACATGTGTTTTTGTATATGTTCATATTAGTTTGTGCATATATTCATGTCTCCATCTCATAGTGTTTCTGTAATTGGGTGTGTTTGCAGGTAAGCCTATACTTGTCCATATTCAACTTCCTGTTCACATGCACAATATTATATTTATTTATTTTGTTCATTTATTTTTTGATCACTGTTTTTGTGTTTGGAGGAGTAATGCATCACCTACTGATCTCTTATTCCTTTGACCATGTGTCAGTGAGAACTTACTGATATGCATTTGTGTATTTGGTTTTTGCACATTTACAAGGATGCATTCTACACCATTATATGTAGAGGTAAATGTATATAATTGAGATGCAAGATGTATACTATACTTATGTTTGTTTTTGCTGTACCATAATGAATAATGGCACAAGTGATTGAAGTGCAAGATGTACATATTCATAGATTTGACTTGAATTTTGTTAAGTCGTCATAAAAGTTACAATATTAATGTGTATATTCAGTATCTATCTTTTTTCTGCCATAGATAGCATTCAAAGGATGTATGCTAGATCATTCTATCCTGTCAGCTAATGATAATCATCATCATCGTCATCATAAGCAACCCAGGACCAATTTCTGAGAAAGAATCGTGTTTTCACCAGGATCTTTTCTTGAAGCTCCTTCTGCCAAGGCTGTGCTACTTCTGGTATCAAGGAAACGTGAACTTCTTGGTAGTGAGAAGTTCTATGACAAGACTATATTCCCAATTATGCAGTTTCACCAAATGTGACTTTTCACTGATGGTGTAACCTCTAACATGCAGAGTCCAGTAACACCTGTCACAGCAAAAGACCCTTAATTTTGGCAAGCCCAAACAACTTCAGCATAATGGTCACCACTCCGAAACAACCAATCATATTCAGGTTAGCCTCTTGCAGCCCAAAAATCAGACACAAAAATTACCTTGTTGAAATTCCACCACTTCTCCCCATTGTGAGGCATTTGAACATATGATATGAAGTCTGCTGACTCTTATATCTAGCTACGTCAGTGAGAGGTGACACTGAAGCACTCTGTTGTAAAATTCAAATTGATTGATGCTTTATTGTGAATAGTAGAGCACTAATTGAAAGTGGCAATTTTATTCATTTTAATGTATGGTCATCAAATTTCTAGAGAAAAGTTTTAAGATACTTCAGCCTTGGCATAAAATTTGTCTTGTATCACAGCTGAAAGATCTATCACTAGAATTTTTGATCATTTTTATAGAATTGATACTTGTGTGGTGTTCACTGATGGTGAATATGAAAGTTGATGTTGGTGCCCTAATCTTTATGTGTATTCATGATATTTAGCATGATGAGTTGGCATTTTCACAAAGTCTAGATTTAACTGCATGATACCTCAAGTATGTGAGTTTCTTCTTTAACTAAACATTAGGTATGTAGTCCTTTGTCATCACTTAAATGCTTAGACCATTATATAATGATTAGCTAGACAATGGTGAATATATTCTTTGTAGAGCCAACAGATCACTGCAAGGCCTTTGTCCTAAGGGCAGTCTGCCAGTTACAATCGGTTTTTATTTCTTGCTCAAGTACATAGCACATTCATTGACAATTTGGAGAGTAATTTTTCACACTGAATTGAATACTGTAATTCAGTCCTGTCCATTTGCAGGAGCCAGAGTTATAGTGTGGAATATTTGATATGGTTAGGTTTGCTAACTTTTTACTACAAATATCTGCAAACCAGTAAGATGCACGCCTGTAAAAGTTTAGGCGGCATGAGGTGCTTTTTGCCTCTGTTGCTGTTGTGTATAATGCACCAGAACTAGAGCTCCCTATCCACATCAAATTCCTATAAACCTTTCCATGGGTTTCCCTGACCATTTCATATGCACTGACACCCCCCTCCCACACCCACACAGACACACACACACACACACACACACACACATACACACACACACACACCACCCCTCCATCCCCCCACCTCACCCCCACCCAAAAAAAAAAAAAAAAACTCCAATTCTTTCCATCCCATGGACACCTCTCGTCCTCCAGCAGGTTCAAGCCCTGGTAATTCATCTCTTTTTGAGTCTCTCCCTCTATAGTTTACAAAGAGAAAGAAAGAAATACTGCATGGCAGCAAATGGAGGGCATAAAGAATAACATTTTAAACAAAGAAGATTCAGAATTACTAAATCACAAGTGATTCGTGAGAATATACTAAAAAGATATCAGCCTAAAATATACTAATGTCTTTTAAAGAAGCTTTAGGAATTATTTAATGCAGTGCTAGGAAAATTAAGATGTGCTTGGAGTGACTGCTGAAAGAAAATATTAGATTCAAGGCTAAAGTCACTACATGAAGAACCTTTATCTATCTGTGTATATCTCTGATGCCTTTTACAATTGAAACTCCCTCAAAGGGTGGCCACAGCAATAGTCATCATAGCAAGTGAAGTCCATTGCTGCTACTTAGCATTTAGTGCCTCACACTTAACTGGCCACTGGCAAAGGGCAACTCTAGCACAGTGTTTGCTAAGGCTCCTACCTAATGTTCTTCCTGACTACTTCTATCTAATGCTCCTACTAACTGCTACCTAATGCTCTAGTCTAAATGTTCCTATGTACTGTTTCTATTTACTGCTCCTATCATCTCGCCAAAAGGCAGGGCTAGTGTATGGTGCTCACTGTAGGAAGTCTAGAGCTATGAAGAACGAGCTGTGTGAGTTAAGTGTTGTCAAGTGTTACGTATTACAAGGAGAGATTATACGTTTGTGGACAGAATGCCAGTAGTCCACATGTTAGTAAGGCAGAAAGTAAAGACAGCTACCTGGGTCAGAGTAGTGCAACTTGACATCCAGTGAAGTGCTGGCTCAATGAGCAGATGTAACTAACCCTCCCATTATCCTAGTGGGTAGTACTGGTAATATACCTTCCTGGTCGTTGGCTGCCTAGCAACTACTACCAAGAACTTTTAATTGATAATTATGTAAAAGGAGTAGTGGCCAAGAATAACAATATCATTTGACGAGTAAGAGATGCAGTGAGTATTATGTGCTAGCCCTGCTATCCTGACAAAATCCTGTCGTTGGTAAGTAGGTACTTCCCGTACCTCCCTCCACTTTTGACAGTTATATCCTTTTAGTCAATTTCCCGTCACTCATCCTTTCATTATGTTCAAACCATTTCAGCAAACTCTCTACAGCTCTCTCAGTAATACTCCTCTTACAACCAGACCTTTCTCTTACACTATCATTCCCGAGACAATTAACTGTATTTACATGACTCGTTATCCTCAAGCATTTCATTTCCAACACATCCACCTTCTTTCATTCTTTTTGCATTTAGCATCCAAGCCTCACACCCATACCACATCATTGGGTCTACTTTACCATCAGACATACTTATCTTTCCCTTCACAAACACTGACCTCTTTCTCCACAGATCTTAATGCATCCAGGCCCTTTACCCTCTCACATCCACCTTAATATCGTTCTTTAGCTCCAATAGTTCCATCTGCTGTCTTCTTCACTCTCAGGTAGAGTCCACTTCTTTCAAGCTCTCTCCTTCCAAAGCAATCTGTCATGCCCCCATGCTAAACCTCATAACCACCTCTCATTTGCCTTTTTTTTATCAGCCACTGCTCCTTCCACTTCCTCATGTACATATCCTAGTTACTCATACTCCTTCCATGCAGGTATCATCCATACATTTCTCTTTCACCAACAACTTAGATAATGAAAGAAATCATACCAATGCAGAAAAATTTTATTTTCACAAAGAATTCTTTAAAAAAAGAAATTTTTCCTTTGACGTAGAATATTTTTTATGACTCTTGACCATCACCTTTCAAGTCATAATATAGGAAAGTGAATTAGAGGTGTGCAGAAATTAATGTCTCTGTGTATTCTGTAGAATTCCTTCAGTCATATTACTGATGATTCAGAACCCAAGGTACTGATATAAAATTTATGCTTAAGTAAAGACTTGTATGGCTGTTTAAAGTATACAATACTGAGCTTTTAAATGCACAAGAGTGTGATCAACTAAGCAATGTATAATGGTACTGCTTTCCTTGATATTAGTATGGTTGTAGTTAGGGTTGAATTTTCGTTTTGCCATAGTGGATGTAACTACTATCTTGGGAATGAAACAAATTTTGATAGTTATTAAATGGCTTAGATTTTTTAGGTCAGTATGCTGTGTATCATCATGAATTGAGAAAGGAAACATTTTATGAATGCCATACACCATTTCAAAGATAAAGTTCTCACAAGGGATTTCAGAGCTTAGTCATAGCTGTATTGAATATCAGCATTTTAATTAATTTATTTTTGAAATATCTATTGATGGTGCTGACAACATGATTTTACTTTATGCCCTTAAATAGTGTTTCAGATGTGCATTCATGGCTAGGTGTTGTTAAAGTGTAGTTGCATGAGTAGATAGTGTACAGACATGCATGTAGGAGTTAGTGATGCAGAGTACAAATTGGAGAATCTGTTAATTTGTGCATATACCAATTGGCATAAATGGTCATTTCTAATTCTTTCCATTGTCAAACAGAAGATTCATGCAAAGAGTTGTGGCAGTGACAAGAAGCTTATTTGGTAATAGATGAGGGAAGTGTTTGTATCCCAAAATGGACCCCTCCTGGAATCTAAACAAACAGGTAGGTTCAAATTTGAATCCAAAGTTGATTTTGCAGTGGATTATTTTGATGGTAAGTTAATAATTTTTTTGAACATTGTTTATGCATTGTTCTTGAGATAATTTTCTTTTCTCCTAGAACCTCATGATTGCTATATCATGTGGGCTGTTCCATTGTTTTGTGTTCCATGAAATAGGTCATAACTCAGAATATGTAAGGATATTTCCTCCACTCTGTTGTGAAAAAGATATGGATGTTTTTCTTGTAATTTAGATTATTTCATTATTTATATGGATTGATGCTTTGAGCCTGTCAGCTAAGGACACATTCAGGTTTCAGTGAACAGCATATCATATGAAAAAGAAATACTCCTCAAAACAAAGAATGATGGTCCTATCTTTACTACTGACCCTATGCTAATAGTTAGGAGTTAAGAGTCTTGAGACTGCTATCCTAATGCTAAGCTGGTCAACAGATGGCACTAACCCACTTTATACAGGCCCCCATTGCATGATTATTAGTGTTGATATCTTTCCATAGATCTTAGCACATACTGGCATATACACTCATTCGTGTAAGCAGTGAAAAGGGCATTTGCATTAACAGATCATTTTACTGCACAGGAGCAGATGATTATATAAGCTTTGCCCACTTGTGCATGATTTTTGTATTGTCTGAGTTTCAATAAAGATAAGCTATAGGTAGAAAATGAAAGGATTGAACTGAATTAGTTAGTGTAGATTAAGCCATTCCTAGTTCCTTGACCTTGACTAGATTCAACAAGCACTACTACCTTAGCTAGAAGATATAACTTTGTCATGCTCCAAACATTGAGATGTCTTTTCAGAGTTGGTTTTATTTGTGTCCTTGTTCACTTTAAGCGACTTCAGATGATTTTTACATTTTTGCACCCTTTAGGTGGATGAGGCACATAAGCCATCCATCCATTTACAAATGTTTACGATGATTAATAATTTGTGATGCTGTTTTTGGTATTGAATTTTTTGTTTACTTTCATTTGTTAGTAAGTAATTGCTTGATAATACCACTTATGCCAAATGAATCGTATACTAACATCTTTTCTGTGCCTTGTAAAACAGGTAGTTGTGTACTTGCAGGTCACCTGCATAAAGTTCTGTCCAGATTCCATGGACACTTGCTCTTTGAATAGTTAACATTGCATCCAGTTAACAGCAAGTGTTTCTTAACTGTACAGGGTCTCTGCACGAGCTTTGTAAACGGGCAGCATTACATGCTTCTAGCTCAGGAGAATATGTTACAAGGGTTGATATTTCCAGATATGCAGTTTGAAAGCTTTTCATTCAGTGCCTTAAATGTTAAAGAGGACCTTCTGAAATATTTGTGAGAGGACCCTCTTCACAATGAGTATTTTACAGCTCTTGATAAAGAAGTTCATAGGTGATTGTCTTCCTCAAATATTAGACACTGTGATGCTAGGAAGATGCACAGGTAAATGTTTTACTATATCATAAAGGAGATGGACAGGCAAATGTTTTTACCATATCATTAAACCTGTTGTATTCATAAGTCATTGTCAGCAGTAGACAGTGAGATTTTAAAACTTTTAAGAGACTTATTTACCGTATATACTCGTGTATAGTTCGAGTTTTTAAGAACAAATTTTTAGGCAAAAATACAGGGGATCAACCTATACATGGGTAGTAGTTTTGTTAGGTTGAAATCCGTGCTTGATGGGAAGGGCTAGGAGCAACTTCTTGCTTCAGACATGAAAAATGTTTACCAGTTACTACCATTGAACAATGGAAACTTAAAATATGTACCAAATAGTAATGAAAAGCTGTGCAGTGCCTTCAGGAGATTAAATTCACCAACTTACAGTAGGCTAACTCACCATATGAAGTGCTTTCAGTAGTCTATATTGAAGTTCTTAGCTCAGGCTAACTTATCACATCATATACAGTATCATAGTGTCTGACTTGAAACACTGTTGGTAGAGTAAGCTGGTTCTAATGGCATCCTGCCTGTAATCAAATTTATAAGTGTTTCTAACCTTAATTACTGTAGTTTACCTGATGTAGGCAATATGAAGTAGAAAATACCAGTAAATGTAAGAAATTAGAAGAGAATAACAAGAAAGCTGCTGTTGGGCTATTTTTGGTAGGGTTGAGGGAGAGAGCACCCGCTGTTTGGTCTTTTTTGGTAGGAGAGTCACACAAAGTCCTGTGCTGTTATTTGGTGTTTTATGTATATCTAGAAATGAATACTTATAAGCTAACAGTTCCATAACATTGTATTATATAAAAACTTGTCATATTTCTGGTAATAAGAAGCAAGACAATACGAGCTTAAACAAAATTTCAACGTACGGTAATATTAAAGGCTGCATGGAAAGGGGGCCGATGCAAAGGCAAAGCCTCAGAGATCAAGGCTTTGCTGTTTCAGCTAGATGGAATGTTTTTCCAATCGTTTTCACTTAAGAAACTGTTGCATCACAAATATATTTTACCTTAACTATGCCTGAATAACTATATTCTCAGAAATGATTAGTAGCTTTGCTGAAACATGATGTATTTCAGTGTAAGATAGGATAGAATACATGAAAACTAAGGACTTTATCTAACCTTTCAATGTTCGAGATATCACTTGTTTGTTAATAGTTTTTGGTAAAAATACTGTTATTACATTGGTGTTCTATTCACACTGTGCTTGATATATTCATGGAAATGAGACAGTTTTGCTGAAATGAATGTGCATCATTTCACTGTAATTTGCAGTGGAAAGTGGGATAAAATCATGATGAAAACAATCAACTTTTGCTTTCTTTTGCTCAAAAAATTCTACCGCAATCACTTTTTAAATGATTTTTAGTTAAAGAAAATGTTTTATTATAATAATTTTCTATCCTAATTGACCTGAATGGAAATATACAACATTTTTGATGAAACTACTTGTGTTTCAGTGCAAAGTGCCGTAATAAGCAATGGTAAAAAATTTGCCTTTGGCACTTGGTGATTCAGGCTCAGTGAACTTCAGTTTATAGGATGTAGTGTTTTAGTGAGGATTTTCTGAAATGTGTTTTATATGCCATAAAATATGGCACTTTATTACCCTAATTTGTTGTTCTATTACCCCAGAAACTTGTGTTGACCTATACATGAGGCATATCATAAATGAATTATTTCTTGGCCTAAAATTCAATGGTCAACCTATACACAAGGTAGACTTTAGATGAGTATATACTGTATGTACATGGAGCAAGTTACATATATGCTTAACTCTTTCCCAGCCACCTGTGAGTCATTCTGCGTTGTCATGCAAGTTTGTACAGATTGCTGGGTATGAGGTGCACAAAACAAGAATGTGCCACCTGTTGCTTGGCTTGGTCAATGGGATGGTAGTGTTTTACACCATCTCATTTGATGTCTAATGACATATTCCTGTGTGTGATGTTGTGGCTATTATACAGTTTTAGGAGTATTTCTTTTTATATCAAAGTGTCCAGTGTAGCTTGAATAGGAGCTCAGAGCCTTTATGTCCTAAGCTGACTTCTTTATACTCACTTTACATTTACGTAGTCTGTTTCCTCTCATTTACAGGATGAAGGCCAATCTATGATTTAATTTATTATGCACTGTAATAATTTGTGTGTTATATCTATAAATGCATAAGACCATTATCGTTGTGCTTTTTTGGCATACTGAAAGTTGAAAGGCACGGAAAAATTATACCCATATACATCACCCCTCACTTATTTCCATATGTCTGCACATTTTGATGTTGTTTTGGTCACTTGAACATGTAAACTGTGTTTTATGAGAAGTTTGAGGGTTCCCTAACCACATAAAGTGACCTAGTTAGAGAATGGAAAGCTAAGGAAAAAAAGAAATTAGAAATTGTCTGAAGTTTGAGAATGTGTGGCAGATCACAAAAAAATAATCAGGGAAAAAAAGGCAATACTTTATTTTCATATTTTTGTTATTTGGCAGTCCTAACTTCTGTGATATGCTTCTCTGAATAATCAGAAGCTTTGAGTCTTCTAGGGTAACAATTTTCCCACAGTACCTGAAAGTCTATATGATTTAACCTTAGAAGTTGATATTATTATAACAAGTTTCTTACTGTCCTATACACTTTTTCATACAGGGAAGTTGGCATTGTGCTTGTAGAATGTTTTCCAAATATTTTTTTTGCCTACAATGTCTGTAGTTCCAGCAGCAGTATTAAGGCATTTGCTAAAGAATTGTGTCTGTAAGTTTGCATATCTCGTGATTTGGGCATCAGCCATGTAAATGCATTTAGAAATATAAAGTGAAAGTATTAGAGCTTCCTTTACAAGTATATACAAAGGGGAAGGTACAAGTACAGATAAAGGATAAAGCAGAGGGGAATATAAGATTAAAAGGGAAATAACAGTATGAGGAATTGATAGAGATTATGATTATTTATTAAAGTTCTCTGTCCTTTCATTTGAAAAAATGAATAGAGCACATGAACAGATTGACTTGTAATTTGTACTCTCCTTTGTCCACTCATGATAGGAAAGTGGTGTAAGATTTTATAGGCCATTATTGTATCTAATCGTAAGGTTATTCAGATATTTTTCCCAATGAAAACATTTTAAGACATCATCTTATACTAACCATCGATCACTTATTTTGATTTGCACGGATTTTGTGTACCATTTGTTTTTTTGATGTATAATTCATGTATTTTATATATAAGAAAAGAGGTTGAAAGATGATTGTTTAGTGTTACACAAACTATGCTGACACATGAAGACTCACTTCGTGTGTCAGCATAATGGAAGCTGATGGCAGTAAAAAAAATAAATTATCAACAAAGAAAATCTTCACTTTTACTGCGATCTTTTAAGTTATCCACTTTTAGCGGAGTGATTTTTTATGAAGCCTTTATGATAGCAAACTGCACTTCCAGCCTTAAGATCTACATGTGATAAAGTTTGATGAGTATGCCATATTGTATACGATTACCATAGTCTAGAAACTTGTCACTTGGTCAAATTGCTAAGAATTTTCATGTTTAGTATAGAATTAGTAGCTTAAATTTCCAAATGTTTATAACATTTAAATATCCAGATAATTTTATTTAGGATTTCAGGTTTAGATAATCTTATAAAGTTCGTACATAGGAAAGACTACTGAGGCATCATATTTCCTGTAATTGATTTAAGAATACCAATTATAGGCTCTAGGCAACATTTGATCACATTCATAATCTGCTTTTTTGAGAGTCAGGATACTCCTGGTTATTGTACATTTGTCCTGGTCTGGTAAATGAGCAAAAATTTTGATTTGTTGATTTGATCCACTTAGATCCAGAGAGCACTTAGCTGGTTAAAAGATGTGTGCATAACACTTAACACAATTACTTTTTACAGAAAATATATACACACTTCGCTAAGTTAGTTGTGAATGACTGCCAGAAAGCTTGTCTTCCTTGTAATGGGGGAAAACTGATACATAAATACAGTATATAAAAAACTTTATTTGTTGAGTAATATTGCGACTGGCTTAAGTACAGAACACAGTGATTGTGGTCCTAAGGGTAACGTATATCCCTGAAGAGAACTGTAATTATGCAAAGTGTAACAACATACAGTGAAGTGAAAAAAGAAATAAACAAATGGTGTGAATAATGGTTAATGGGGAACAAAAGGTGTGAAACTGTCATCAGTATAAAATTGCTAACAGACTAAATGTGTACTTAACCTATGATACGTCCGAGTCAACAGTAGGCAATATGTACAGAAATATATTACAAAAAATATTGAGCGAGTGCAATACATGCCCAAAGTTGAGTCGAGCAGACATGATAACACAGTGATAACTTTGTAATGACACAGTATTATATAAGGTAACATTTGTTACAGATGTCTTGCCCCAGACACCTGCCGCAGCCCGCCGCCCAGGTGGACCTTGATAAATACAGCTACAAACTACATAATACAGACTTATAACATATATAGGGTGCCCGCCCTATCTTGATATCACTTGTATAAATATTTTCAGTAAAAATAAAAGGGAATCTAAAGCTTAAAGTTAGTTAACCACAGATGGTGAATGACCTGAAAAGAAAAAAAGAATAATAAAGTTAGCCAGTACACTGCTGATGTAGAAGGGATGTAATAGAGCTTTAAGAATGAGTACTGAGGCAATAAATTATAATCAAACTGGTATCATTAAAGAATGAGTACTGAGGCAATAAATTATAATCAAACTGGTATCATTAAAGAATGAGTACTGAGGCAATAAATTATAATCAAACTGGTATCATTAGCAATATGCAGGATGGACTGGGGAAAAACAGACAATTAGATGACCATATGTGATGAAATCATGACTGGCCTGTATGTATCTTGGGAGCTGTGCCTAGCCTATGTATAAGCAGGAGTCATGATTACCTTGCGAGTAAGTTGGAGTCATGAAAGTGCAAATCATGATTGGCCAGTAAAAAGTTGTGAGTGGCCTTTATGTAAGCAGGCGTCATGAGAAGCCTGTAAGTTTGAGTTTAACTGACTTGTGAGTGGGAGTCATGACTGGCCAGTATGTAAGTGAGAGTTATGACTAACCTTCGTGTACATTGGAGTTGTGACTGGCCTGTGTACACTATTTCATAAGTGGCATGTGTGAAAGTGGGAATAGTAGTTCGTCTGTGTGTGTGGGAGAGGGTCAATGTAGCACTGAGAAGGGATAATATCGTGTAAGAGCCAATATACAGCATTTAGGGCCAGATATAGTGTGAGAAAGCCAATAAAGTGTGGGAGCCCTAATAGTAATGAGGGCCAATACAATATGAAAGAGCCAAAACAGCAGTCGAGGCCAATATAGTTATAAGAGCAACTATGTACACTGCCACAAAATTAAGAAAAGGTGAGTACATTAGGAAAGAGCCTGTGTAGAAAATTTCTAATATAGTGTGAGAATGCCAGTATGGCAAGAAATAGCCAGTACAACATGAAAGGCCATTACAACAGAAAAGTTTCCATGCAGTGTGATGGCCAATGTAATATGAAAAAGCCCATGTAGTTGTGGTGATTGCTGAAGAGCAAAATGACTCAACAAACTTGTGAAGTTGTGTCATTCCGTGGAGCTATTTCAAATGTTTGCATGGTTTTACTTTCCCATTTCTTGGTTTATGACATTTAAGGATATTTTATAATTATGATCTGTGAATTGATGTTATTTCTTTGAACTTAATTGCATTCTGTTTTGGAAATGAGTATTTTTTTCATTAAACATTTATGCTTGTTATTAAAACAAGACAAATATTTAACCCTCTTACACTATAATAGTGGTAAAATCTAAGCATTCCTGAGGGAGGCACGTACAAATATATAAGAATGAAAATTAAGGTATAGCAATGAACAGCCCAATCATTACAGAGAGAATTTTTTTTACCCATAAAAGAGCTCCTAGTGGGAATGGAAATATTAAGAAAGAGTAAAATGTTAACTAAAAACTTGGGAGATTTTAGAGATGAATCAGTAACAATATTCAAAATGAGTAATGGATAGTCATCTGGAAATATAATCCTGTTAACACAAAACATACCTGTCAATATTCTTTTCCTAATACTCGTACAGGTTGTAGAGAGTCTAGTAGCCAGAGCTGCCATATTTACACACGGTGGTGTAATGCGGTTCAGTCGTGGTGTGAGTGACAGTGACATAGCCGTGCTTAGTTTCCGTCACTGTCACGTACATATGCTGCTGTTTGGTTTGGATGTTGGTCTTGGTTACATAATGTGGCTCATCTAATGTCTCTGTCACATAATTCTGCTCAATCTTCGTCTCAGTGACATAGTGAGGCTCCTGAACAGTCTTGTAGACATGTTTAGTTACGGTAACATAATAGGGGACCTGTGGGACAGTTTTGGAGGAGTCAAAACATGTTGTGGTGTAGTTGTATTTATGAAAATTATTTGGCTATACAAAATATCTCTAGAGATGTTTACTATGCACAGATACTGCATTAATCATAATAACTAATATAAGTATTAAAATTTCAAGTGTGAGAGGGAGTTACAAAATATCACACATATTTCAGTCATTTCCATAAAATACATCAATAAGTGCATGTATGAGCTTCAATAAAGAGTTAATGAACACTCATACAAATATTTAGATGTGAAATTTGAACAGCAGCTGCAGCCACAAAGTAACAATGCCTTTAGAAAACTACCATGTGGCAACAAGGAAAATGATAAGTAGCAGAGACACTGACTCTGTACAGGACAGAAAAGGCAAAGGGAGTGGAAATTAGGGGAAAAGGGCCAGAGGGGGCACCTGTACAGGACAGAAAGGGCAAAGGGAGCTGAAGTCATGGTGAAAGGGCCAGAGGGGGCAGAGTCCAGGAAGAACCTAACAGAGGGGGCTGAAATGCTGAGGTAAAAAGTATAAGGGAGCAGGAATTGATAAAATAAGAAAGAAGATGGGAATGAGGTCCACCTGGACAGTGCTGGTGCAGTAGTGGCTCTCAGTGTGGGTCTTCATATAGTAGTGGGTACCAGGCATCATCTCCTTCACTGTGGTGATGTGTGCCTCCGTCACAGTGTCTGTATTGTACGCAACCTGTCAACACACACAAGAAAGATTTAAAAGGAGTGTAACCCGACAGGAAGGGAGAGGAAAACACCTTTGAGGAAAAGGTGTGAAAGTAATGGGTTATGGAGGTAGACATAGGGAAGGCATGGGAGGGATGAGCATTGTTTACTTAAGGAGACAAATCGGAAAATTACAGCATTAATGCACATAAAGAAAACAAAAGTCTTTGGTTACACCTAAAACAAATATAAGTCAGTTTTTATAACTTGATTATTATAACTTTGCTGGCAATAAAAGACAGAAAAACAGTGATATTTATATGGCAACTCATGCAGCCTTTATTCTCTTGAGTCCCACATGCAAATATCCTGTGATAAAAATGCTGAATTATTATTGCGATTGACAGTGAGTGTGGCCTTACCTTTGTCTCATAAACGACCTGGTCTGGCAGGGGCTGGGTCACAAATTCATACTGGACAACAGTAGTGGGGTAATACAACGTCTCTGTCATGTACTTGTACAGGGTCGTGGACACATACTGTAGAAGAGGAAGGAAGGAGTGAAAACCTACTGTGGCAGGGGGTAAAAACTTTCTTAGGCAAGGGGGGTAACAACCTTCTGAGATAGGGAAAGGTAAGGGGTGTCACCCTACCATGGCAAGGGAAAAACCTACTAAGACAGGGGAAGGGATGGGATAACAACCAAGGGAATTAAAAACCTACCAAGATAAGGGATGGGAGGGGGATGATTAGCTATGGTAGTTGGCACTTGTAGTACCAAAAGTGAATTATCTACAAAGAAATTGAGCTTTAAAGTGTAATGCTAATATATGCATTGATGCTATGAATTTTGCATATGATTCATGGGATTCTTTGACATACAAACTGACAGATGAGTAATCCAATGCAAGGGTTCCTTGTGCAGTGACTCTTATCCTCGAGTTACAGCACCATAAGGGTGATTAATTGAAGTTGCGAAAACAAAGAAATACAAAAATTTTAAAATTCATATGGTTAGGTCATCTAAACTTGGGTAATTTCAATGCTTAAAAATATCATCACTAAGTAGAGGTGAAGTCACCATTTTTTAAATATGTCAACCAGTGTGGCATAAGCAAAGGTATGCTCCACTGTAAAATAAAATGAGAAGAAAGAGGAAAACCAACAAAAAATAAAATGGGGATTAATTTGAGCTCAGGTGATTGCAAACCCAACTCTTGAAGGTGGAAAGGTCATAAGAAGAAGCAAAGCTAATAGAAAGGAAGAGAATTCCATGTTTCTTTTCTTTGTGTGGAAGGAGATATTGTAATGCCCAATCCTTATGTTTTTGGTCTCCACAAAAACTATGGGAAGAAGCAACCAGTTGCATGCTATGTGTCTATGCCTTTGTGGCTAGGATACATGCTGAATACAGTCAGTTCATGAAAGCAGAATAGGGTGGGGAAAGAAACATCATGGCCAACAGCAAGGGAGTTATTAAGGTGGAAGGCATCTGATTCCTATTCCAATCTGGCTCAAAGAGGACGTTTATATAACCACCCCAGTTATGCAAGTAGTACTCCTCACTGGGGCAAGTGTGACTCCTGGAAATGTGGAAGAGCTGATCTTAAGAAAAATAAGTGTGGCACCTATACAATGCCCCCATATTTTGGAATGCAGATTTTGTGATGGTAATTATGTAAGATAAGGACAGAGTGGGGGATATGGTCGTGGCCTTCATTTTTATTCTATGGAAGGTATAAATTTGTAGTGGTTTGAAACCCTGTAGTGGGTAGAGTAAGATCTGGAAAGAAATACTGATGGAAACTTCATTTTCCTATGATGAATTAAATCAGGTTACTTACTGCTTCCTCACTCTGCGATGCTGCACAGGTCTGAATTTAAAAAGGAGCAGATTGGGTGCAACAAAAGAACAAGCACTGAGAGACGAAGGGAAGGAAATTGAATTGGCAAATGCAGAGTGGAAATGTAGGCGCACACGTGAATAAGGTTAGAGGTTAAAGAGAAAATCGTTAATGGAGAGTAGAAAAGGGTATGAGTGATGGGACAGGACCTTGAGGGACACCAGTGTTGACAGGATAAGAAGTTCCATCAACAGATATACTGCCATGGAATGAGTGGAAACTGCATCATAGAAGAGAGTGAGAAATGGAGAAGCTAAAGGATATCTAGTGCAAAACCATTTGTGCCACTATATTCTGGAAATGTCCATTTCCAAAAGATTCATCATAATCCCTTAGAGACGACCAAAGATGGTTTACATAGGATAGACGCTCCACAGCAGACATTGCATTGCTATAGAAATAAATTCTGGGTAATTTTTAAATCTAAAATTCACGATCATTAGGAATGAGTGTTAAGGTCACCTGGTGCTGCGTCATCCAGGAGGTGTGGTGTTCCTTGGCCGTCTTGGTGAGGGTGGTGTACACTGTCTTCTCATAGCACTTCTTGGGGCACGTGTTCTTTGGCTTGGGTGGAGGCCCATAGCTGGGCGCTGGGGGAGGGCCATAGCTGGGAGCAGGGGGAGGTGGCCCATAGCTGGCTGGTGGGGGAGGAGGAGGCGCACCGTAGCTGGTGGGAGGTCGGGCAGCTGGGTAGTCTGGGTCGGCCTCGGCCTCACCCCGGGCCGAGGACAGTAAGGCGACTACCGCCAGAGCCAACACTAGATGAGACATCTGTAACGAAGAGACACGCACGGGTTTACATAACTCCTCAGACCACCATACATGTTACACATGTCGACAAAAGTAACAACTAATGTTATAAAACCTCTACCATTTTCCATGTTCCAACAGTTGATGGAGAAACTGCAAGGAACGCAGCTACGGCATCCCCAGCTGTAGCCCTTGGGAATGGCACCCGAGTTCGTAAAAAAAAGGAGAGACAGAGTGGCAACCAAGTACAGGTCTACAGGTATCAAAGAGGTAGGAGGCGCAAGTTGTTGGGTATACTCAATCACTGGGTTTTGACCAACACACACACACACATAAGTAATGGCTACACTTCACAAAAATATCCCAAGGATTCTGAATGTAGTCCCAAGGATTCTGAATGCAGGTATAGGGGGTAGGGAGTGGTGAACTGGACTAAACTCTTTCATGCTCCAGACAGACGACTTAACCTTGCCCATAACATGTTTCGTCAGTCCAGCTGGTGTGTTAAGCACAACAACGTGGCTCTGCAGGCGTTTAAATCACCCCTCAGGTGTACACATGACTTTACAGGTGTACAAATGACCTTGCCGGTTGAATAAGTGAAACTGAAGGTGAAGCGCAGACCCTGTAGGAACCTGGCTGGTTCTGATTATGTCGTTCCTTTAACATTTCTTCCCTCACTAGCTCATACCTTTTCTCTTTTCGTTTGGCCTGTGATATACCTTGCTTTCAGCATATGATGTTTCAGTTCCACACTGACTTCATCCCTGTTGTCCTGATTATTGTTAGTATTAGTGCGGTTTTGCATCAAACAAATCCTCTCTCAAACGAAATGAATCACGTGAAACTTGTACATAAACGTGAGCCCCTCTACGAAAACTGATTCGTATTTCAAATAATATTAACTGTCCTTAGGGTAGCATACGTTGGTGCATTCCCATCCCTAAGAGGGGCGACCATTCTAACCTCTCGCAACTATCGTCGTGTTGCTTTGGTGTCTACTGTTTCCAAAGTCTTTGAATCCCTCCTCAACTCCCACATCTTTAGACATCTTGAATCTCACTTTCTTCTCTCTGATCACCAGTATGGCTTCCGTAAGGCGAGGTCCACTGGTGAGATATTTTTCTATTTTACTATGGTCTAGTCATCATCCTTGAAAGACGTTTGGGCATCCTCTGTATCTGCCCTTCATATGTATCCAAAGCTTTTGACAGGCTGTGCCATCGGGGTCTCCTCTCAAAGCTCCCTTCTTTTGGCTTCCCTCCCCCACTTTGCTCCCTCATATCTAGTTTCCCCTCTAGTCAGTCTATCTCTGTGGTTGCTGATGAATCAGCTTCTCCCCTTCTTCCATCAACGGCTGTGTTCCTCATGGTTCTGTCCTCTCTCCTACACTTTTTCTCCTGCAGATGACCAAATGCACTCATACGCTGACGACTCAACGCTGCATTCCTCGACATCCTTCAATTCTATTTCTTTCACTTGATCTACATCTCGTCTCGACACAGTTTCCTCATCAAAACTTGAACAAAAATGTCTCATTTGGTGGACGAAATCTGGTTAAGTTTAATGCTTCCAAGACCTAATTTCTGCCCGTAGCTCATCATATTTGGTATTACTGTAACGTCCACGCTATCTTGGAAATCCCACATTACGGAAATGCCTCTTGAGAAAAGTGGGAGACCTGTGTAGATGTCGAACTTTCTTTTCGCCCAAGCAGTTGTTCCCTTTTATACAAAGGTCGAATCCGTCCTTTATGGATTACTGTTTTCTCATCTGGGGTTGGGTCTAGCTCTGCATCCTCACTGTGCAAAGGCAGGTTGAAAGCTGTCCAACTTAAAAACTCTTCCAGGCTAAATTCTCTAAACTTGATTCACTTGATCTACGCTTATTCTGTTGGTATTACTTAGATGTACGTTTGCTGGCTGCTTGTGTGCCCCACCATTAGCTAGACCACGCAATCCTCGGCATGGTAGTGCGTCACGTGATTACTGTGGTTGTTGTCAACTCAAGTTAGGATGTCTTGATAACTGTGTCTTCTCCTCCACCTCAGAGTTCCAGAACTCTCTGTCCTCTCGTCTTTCCCATTAATTATGATCTGGCACTTTTTAAAAGACAGTTTTTCCATCCCTCCAAAAATTCGTATATACTTTTCCTTGTCTCTTCGTTTTTTGAGTTTCATTAACCATTTTATATTTCAATTAAGCCACGGCCTTGATGTGGACTAATGTACAGGAGTCTCCAACGTAATAAAAAAAAAAATCCCTCTGACACTTTACTGTCATATCTATGAAAGAAAGCGCGTGAAAGAATCGAAAAAGAAGATAAACGAGGCGAGTTTCGAATGACTACGGAGACATTAAGTTGTTGACGAGGAAGGTTATCACAGCGTCAGCAACACTTTCTCCTGACCCGTTTCATTCAGCGAATGTCAAAGCCAAGTTCAACGGTCTGAACGTCTCTTCAGGCCTTAAGGCTGCCATATTGGTCTTATATTTTCCGAGCTTGATTTTAGTTTTGTTTATCCAACCATATCATTCCCTACGAAAGAATCTCAAAGCTTAGGCGTCCCTTTAGTTCTTTATAGTCAGATAGAACTTACTGTATACTCGCACAGGGGTAGAAAGCTGTTCATCAAACTTTTTCGTTTATATACATACACAGGCAAATGAGGCGCGTTCCCTGTTAAGCCAAGGGTACATCGTTATGGAGGGAGTGCGACTATATACGCCAGGAGTGGCTGCTGGGGTGGAATGGATGACCCTAGTCGGTGGCAATGGTGGAGGCCAAGGGCCATCAGCGCCACCATCACGTACGAAAATATGTAGTCAAAAGTACAGCGACAGAAGAAAATGAAACCGAGTGTATGTGCTCCTGAGTTCAGGTCAAACATTACAACAAACGGATACTAGGATTCGGGAAAGGAGTCGGCTAAACGTCATCGGACTCGATATGATTGATAGATAATGTGGGGTGTTGGACGAGGTAATCTTGTGGAGCGTCGCCAAAGACCTCGACCCAACCGACCCCGGGTGGCACATCGGCATGACTCGCCACCAATGAAAGTTGTGACGTCAGACGAGTTTTAAAGCCTCTTTGAGGTCATAGGTTAGGTGGAGGCGCCACGCATGGATATAAGAGACTACATTACAAGGAGAAAGTAAGCACACTGCAAGAAAGAAGTATGTACAGCTACATAGGGAGAAAGTGAGCAACGAAATGAAGACAGTACACACCGTATGGGGGAATTTGAATCATACAGGAGGGAAAGAATCACCATACAAGAAAGGAGCATGTAGTGTGGAAGGGCTACAGCCGTGCACGATGGCGGGAAAGGAGAACTACAACGACACAAAGGGCGCAGAAATTTGGTAAACCAAAATAGAATGACAGAATCGAAAAGCGTAACTCATTTTTTTGTCATACCCAAGGACCAGGGCGGCCCATCACGCGACGTGCCACGTTTCAACACGCACAAATGTCAGCTTATGGCGTATACAAGTGAGAGGGGCTTGGTACCCATGGAGATTTATCAGTCAGTTGTTAACGAGGAATGTCCGATTTGCCTCACTGTAGCGACCCACTGTCGCTCCACAGTGTCGCTTTACTGACGGAGCCTTTGCTAGGCTTTTCATGAGGAGAGCCACTTTTACGCATCTATCCTCAGTACAACATGGAGAGAGGTCAGAGCTCGCGACATCTCCAATTCCCTTTGGGAACAGCTTCTTCCAGATCGCCTTTCACGACCTGACCTTCCTGTCTCGTATATTCCCTGGTATCACCTGAAGTCTTGTAACAACGAGGGACCTACGGCCACGCCCGCGGCACTCTTGCAACCCGAGCACAAACCGGCAGCCGCCGCCGCCGCGCGCTCCGGAGCCTCGCGCAACCCAAGCACACGCCAGGAGTGCGATACGTTGCACACCCACTTGCCACAGGAGCTCCACGTAGACCCGAGAACCACGCACTTCACCCAACATACTCCTGTTTCATCTCGCCTCCCTCACCAGCCAAGCCCGTCTCGTATTACTCAACCAACCTCGCTTTAACTCTCCTTCACCTATGTAATCCTGTACCTCCAGTAGTTCATCATTGTCCCTGGACTATTTCTCCGTATGTACTTTAACTAACAAGGCACTGTTGTTGTTATGTGTTTCCACCCCCCCCCCCCTTTAGTTCTTCCACCCCAGTAACCCAGGAAGAGCTCCCGCTAAGACATAAACGCTCGGCAGGTGGTACGTTAAGAACCGTTAAGACTTTTAAACACCCCGCCCGCTCGGCCTCCACAATGAGGTTCAGGTTCAAGGCTCACCCGCTGTAAGTAATTTGTATATGCACAGCACAAAAAAGGCGGTTACACACAGTGCATACGAATATATACCACTGATCCCGTTATGTGGTTTGTACGTCCGTTTTCTAAACCGCTAGCACCATCCATTACATGAATGCCCCAAGTTTCATCAGTTTTATAACTACATTCCCCTACTTATCTGCAAATAACAGAGATACGTTTTCAGTATAGTTTTCATTCTAAAACCATATATATATATATATATATATATATATATATATATATATATATATATATATATATATATATATATATATATAAGCGCTTGTGTATTCCTATTGTTCAGACTATTAAGCGACATTCGATGTAAAGGCACAAATTTGTTTCCGTTTTCCGGTAGAACCAACCTGCAGGCTCAGTATTCTCAAGAGACCAACTAACCTTCCACTTTCTAACCCAGAAAAAATATATATATGCTCTGCTATTAAACGCAGGAAGCCGCCTGACTCCAGGCGCTCGTTTGCATTCATCTTGTGCGATTTACCAGGAAAAGTAGAGCGTTTAACTTGTTCGCCGAGTTGGCAGGGAGTGTCTGAGGTCATCCCCTCGACAAGTTAGGGGTCACACAGCTGCTGATGATGAGTCAGAGTGTGGCATAGCACACCAGGACGTCGTTGTGAGACACAACCGCGTATTAGAATTGGTGTTCTGGGCAACATATGGGGCTCGCCGTACGACAATATTTGGTCAAATGTACAAAGCATAACAACCTCACCCGGGACGATGCGTCTCTTCAGAGCTTTCGAGCTAACAGTAAATTAATGGCAGTTTTTCGTTTGTAAAGATTTCTCGATCTCCCAAACGAGAGCGGAGCGTAGCCTACTCTCTCTCTCTCTCTCTCTCTCTCTCTCTCTCTCTCTCTCTCTCTCTCTCTCTCTCTCTCTCCATGGTCACCTCGAGTTCATGTCTCCAAGATAGTATCAAGTAGCCTACCTAACTCCCTGGCTGTGCTGAAGACCTGTACCACAGACCTTTCCATTGGGAATTCAGCCCAAGAGGGCCCCAGTATAGCATGATCATGCACTGACCCTGAGCCAGGGGAAGGAATGTATATACATTGTGTGAACTCAAGTCTTATGAAAATATGGAAGTGCATTTGTTTCTGCCCATAACTTTCAGTCGGATAACCCCTCAAAATTACGTCATAGTGAAGGCAATGTACTGATGTGAATTTCAGCAAGGCGACACGAGTGTAAATGCTCCCTCCCCGTAACAGACAAACAATAATCACTCGGTCAAACACTTGCAAAAATTACAGCTGCGCATCCACGAACGACCAACATAAATACGTAAATTACAGCTGCGCATCCACGAACGACCAACATAAATACGTAAATTACAGAAGCGCATCCACGAACGACCAACATAAATACGTAAATTACAGAAGCGCATCCACGAACGACCAACATAAATACGTAAATTACAGCTGCGCATCCACGAACGACCAACATAAATACGTAAATTACAGAAGCGCATCCACGGATGACAGACACAATACGCATCGCCCACCGCTGAGAAACCACAGACTGTAATAAAACGTATAATTACACACACACACACACACACACACACACACACAGTGGGGCGCGCCCGAGCTAAGTTCTAGACAAGTTTTTCTTTTAAATTCTTTTTTCAAATTTCGGGTCTGTTTTACCCCCTGCTGAACCCGGTGGTACCGCGTCTCCCTCAGTGGTGGAGCGACGGTACAGCGGCCGGTAGTACCGTCTCCCTCAGTGGTGAGTGCACGGTACAGCGGCCGGTAGTACCGTCTCCCTCAGTGGTGAGCTCACGGTACAGCGGCCGGTAGTACCGTCTCCCTCAGTGGTGAGCTCACGGTACAGCGGCCGGTAGTACCGTCTGCCTCAGTGGTGGAGCGACGGTACAGCGGCCGGTAGTACCGCCTCCCTCAGTAGTGGGGCTACGGTACAGCGGCCGGTAGTACCGTTCTTTAAATGTACTACAGCCTCGCGAGACGCATTTAAGGTAGAGCTTACCTAACAGTGTTGCCTTGGATCACGGCCTTACCCATTACGCCTGCGTTAACTCATAGCCTTACCCATTGCACCTGCCTTAACTCATAGCCTTACCCATTAAACCTGCTTTAACTCATAGCCTTACCCATTAAACCTGCCTTAACTCATAGTCTTACCCATTAAACCTGCTTTAACTCATAGCCTTACCCATTACACCTGCCTTAACTGATAGCCTTACCCATTAAACCTACCTTAACTCATAGTCTTACCTATTAAACCTCCCTTGAATCGTTAATCTTAACCAAACTCCGTATTTAAACTGCTTATTAATCTCACATGACTTAACACTCGAGTAAAAAAAAAAAAATATTCTTGATAAATAAGTAACTTTAACGACCCGTGATGGACGCCACGGCGAAAGCAGAGGTCGTCATGCACGACCCTGGAATTGGGGGGAGGGAGGGGGTCGTCGAGCCCCCCCCCCCACCCGAGACCCTAAATAAAATCATGATTTAACGGCGCCAGAATTTACCAATAGACCCCCCCCCCCTCTCGCGCACGCCATCGCCGCGCGAAAGCAAGAGACTTGATTGGCTGTGACGTCACGGGCACCTCCAGCGGGGTCTCGGCCAATAGGGCCGCGTCCCGGATGTACCGGTGAAAACAACGCGCTCAGGAGGGGCAATTACGGCGCGAAATGGAACTACTCGTGCTTAGGGGGGGGATGGGGGGTGTAGACGGCGGTGGCTGGGGGGAGGGGGGACTCTCGAAGAAATGCATAACCCGGAATTAACAGAGAGCAGACTCCAGCCACACCCATGTCCCCCAGGTGTTTATATTGAAAGATGTATGGAATAATGATGATAATCTTAATAATGATAATGATAATAAGAATGATGATAATAATGATAGGAGAAATGATAATAAACGCATGCATATCACGTAAGCCATGAAGCTATATATAAAAATAAAAAAGGGAATCTAGTTAAAGACTACTGAGGAGTGTGTGTGTGTGTGTGTGTGTGTGTGTGTGGTTACCTATTTGTAAGGATCTATTCATACCGCCTGGGGAGGGGGTTTTACACCAGGGGGACCCCGTCTCTTGAACATCCTCCACTCCATCCTTTCCTGTGTCTCCCTGTTCAGTTTATTCCAGTCAACCACCCTCTCCTACTATACAAATTCTTATTTTCATTCCATTTAAGACGTTTCTTGGTCATGTCTTTAAGTTGTTCCCTCCCTACATCCTTCGAGGACCCCACTCATTGTCTACATCAATCTGGAGGTGACCAGGTTAACTCATTCCCTCTCCCACGGTTGGAAATTTAAGGCCTCGAACCTTTCCCCCTCTGTAACGCACCTCTCTTAATTCTGGTACCATCTCTGTTGTCCTCCTCTGGACCTTCTCTACAACCTCTCTCCGATTTTTTTTTTCAGGTTGCAGTGGCCAAACTTAAAACTCATATATTCTAGTTTTGTGGCCTGACGTTGGAGAATGGAAGAGCTCGCTCAATCTTTCCTTATCCATACAGTTGTTGAAAGGTGTTCTGATAATACGCCAGCTGACAGTTGGTCTGCTATATTCGTAACGTGGATAATGTCAGCTCCCAAGTACCTCTCGCCCCACACAGAGATTTCTGCTGTTTATTTCCTCGCACGTGTGTGTGTGTGTGTGTGTGTGTGTGTGTGTGTGTGTGTGTGTGTGTGTTTACGTTCGAATCCCCGGAGAAGAATCCGGCCGGCAGGTTGTGAATGAACAGCCTTGTGGGGGGGGGGGGGGGGGGTCATGCTCGCTCCTGGCGAGGTACCATCGCCCGCCCTCCTGCCCCCACAAGGCACTGGACCAGTTACCCTCTGAACATGAGCAGTCCCTCCCTCCCTCCCTCCCTTTTCCTACACCACCTCCGCCTCCTCCACCACCACCACCACCACCATTAAATAACTGAAGGAGAAAAACATGGCCAGATATAGGCTGCGCCTTTCACCACCACCGCCACACCAACACACCACCACACCATCACCCGGGAACTGATTTCCCTGTACTTTTTACTCCCCTCCCTCCCTCCCTCCACCCCTCCTCCTACCCACCACCTCCTCCTCCCTCACCTCCCCTGAGCCTGCGAACCGGTCATAAGAAAGTGGTGTTAGAAACCCACCAACTCCAGAAAGTTGCACCCGGGGCCCACTGTCTGGCCCACTGGTGGGCCGTTGTCATGCAAGGCCACACAGAGGGGGAGGGAGGGGGAGGTTTCAGGAGTGTGTGGGGGGGGGGGGGGTAGGGTAGGGTAGGGTAAGGACGGAAGGGGTGTACAGCTTCGACATGCAGAATGTGACAGTCGGTTGGAACACAGCCAAATATTGCATCACTGTACACGGACAGGTAATGATGACTTGGGCCGGAGCCTTGATCTGCTCTCTCTCTCTCTCTCTCTCTCTCTCTCTCTCTCTCTCTCTCTCTCTCTCTCTCTCTCTCTCTCTCTCTCTCTCTCTCTCTCTCTCTCTCTCGCGGCGCACGTACAGCCACCTCTCTCTCTAATGCGGTTGCTCTCCTTTGCCGCGTGGAGAAAGCTGGCCCGTCCGTGCCTGTGTGCCGATACACTTTGCTGGGTTGTGTGTGGACGCTGGTCGCTACGGGTCTTTCCTTGTGTGTGTGTGTGTGTGTGTGTGTGTGTGTGTGTGTGTGTGTGTGTGTGTGTGTGTGTGTGTATGTACCATTCCTATCCCTCGTTCACCTTCATTATTAATTCGTTTCTGACACGGATCCTTTACACACTCCACAAGTTCGCTTGTGGGACGGGTGACATAACCAGGGAAAAGACGTTAGCTGGAGAGAGAGAGAGAGAGAGAGAGAGAGAGAGAGAGAGAGAGAGAGAGAGAGAGAGAGAGAGAGAGAGAGAGAGAGAGGGGGGGGGGACTTGTGTGGGTGAATTAGCTCAAACGGTCGTACTTGCAAGGTCGCCAGCTTGTCACCGGCGACATACCCACTGGAACGGTCCACTACCTTTCCCGTCTCTTCCACCATCCTTTCCCATCCACGTCTGTTCCGAAGAGAGATTTATTGGGGGAGGGAGGGAAAACCGAAGACTCGGTGTCTGTTCTAAATGCGTCGGTTGTGTGGAGAGAGAGAGAGAGACAAAAAAAAGCGAAACATGAAAACTTGTTTGCAGTCGCCAATGTGGGTGCTGGTAGCGAGCTCCGGAGCCTGCGTATATCAGGCCTGTTCCGCATCTCTCTAAACAAACTCCTCCAAAGATGGGTGGCCGGGCCCGGCCGGCCGGGACCGGTTCTCGCTTAATCCGTGCAGAAGCGATAGATTTTCGGCGACGGGCCAGCCATCAGAAGCGCTCCTTCGCACCGCCACGGCAGAGGTATGGATGGATTCGCCGAAACTCCAAAGACGTTTATTTCCTCTCTCTCTCTCTCTCTCTCTCTCTCTCTCTCTCTCTCTCTCTCTCTCTCTCTCTCTCTCTCTTCTTTCCCGGGGTCCCTGAGCGATGGCGCTGACGTGTAGGTGAAACTGACCACAGAGGGTGGGGTGTCAGGCCCGGGTTATACCTGAGGTGAGGTGGAGTGTTAAGAGGTTAAGGAAAAGAATGCAAGGGGGCGGGCGAGACACGGCCAGGTCGAGAGAGAGAGAGAGAGAGAGAGAGAGAGAGAGAGAGAGAGAGAGAGAGAGAGAGAGAGAGAAAGAGAGAGAGAGAGAGAAGAGGGAGAGATCTTAAGGCAGTTTCTCCGACTGCACGTTACGTCGTCGTCGTCGTCGATGCAGCAGCAGCAGCAGCTGCTCCACCTCCTCCTCCCAGGCAGTGTGGGGGGTTGGGCAGGACGACGCTAGGAAGCACAACAAGGGGAGGTGGTGCCCCAACCCCAGCCAACACTTGACGCACCACACACCCGCGACAACGCCAACACCAACACCTAAATCCTACTCTCCTACTCTAGTAGATTCGAACCCTGTGGTCTTTTTTTTTTTTTTTTTTTTTTAGCTGATGACAAGAGAAATGATTTCCTTTTAACCAATAAGTTAACGTATGTTACTCGTAAGAATCAGGATGCATACCACAGTTACCGTTGAAATCTCCTTACAAGGCAGGCTACTGCGTCGCAAAGGTCATGACAGGACTGCGTCACGAAGGTCATGGCAGGACTGCGTCACGAAGGTCATGGCAGGACTGCGTCACGAAGGTCATGGCAGGACTGCGTCACACATTTATGGCAGGACTTCGTCACAAGGATGACGAAAGGGCTGCGCCACACTGGTCCTGATCCTCCCACACGACTTCTAGAAACCTGCAAGTTCGTGTATCGACCTCAAGGAACCAGAAGCTCACCCCGAGACTCTTCAACAGGCACTCGCAACCAGGACCAAAACAGACCCCCCTCTCCCCTTGGAAACAGATTTACCTCGCTGGAACATGACCGGGCCATATCTAGGGCTGCTGCTGGAGTGAGGGGTGGCAACATGACATACGAACACTCTATCCAAGACATAACACCAGTTCATACTAGGGTAGCCACAGAGCGCTGCCCTGCCTCCTCATCACCCCAGATCGGATAGCGACTGTCGTAGCCAAACACAGCTTCGGCCCTCAACCCTAGCCTGTTAACAGCCAGTAGGAGAAACCACTGCAGAATCGTCCGAGAGGAGGAACCGTGTCTCCCTGTACCTCCTTCTACGGCCAGGCGCAGGAACATATGGCAGACTCCAGGAACATGCTGCAGCAGCGACAGGGGATGCGGGTCAGGTTCTGTGCGTGGGGGGGGGGGGTGGGTTACAGGTCAACGTGTGGGGTGGGTCTGCTGGCGCAGGTCACAGGTCGTGTGGTGGAATGGTGACATTCTGAAGGCGAACGCAGGATGGTGGGTGAGCTTTTACGATGGTGAAACACAGGGAGTGCGGTTTATAATGGTGACTCGTCCACCCCTGACTGCGACCGTAAATTGGGTGACTGAATTATAGTGACTTTGACGGTGATAGACTGTGTGGCTAAACACACACACACACACACACACACACACACACACACACACACACACACACACACACACACGAGTCCACACGGTGTTGGTAGGGCTTTGGCAAGACAGGAGGAGTAGTGGCAATAAGGGTAGTGGCTCGTGCAGTGGCAGAGTTCACGAGAAAGAGAAGGGCTTAGATGTTTTCCCATTGGTGTCTATACAGCCAGCTGGTGTCAGGAGATGTTGGCGCGCTACCACCCTCGTGTTGCCAGACTACCCGAGATAATGACAGGTCACCAGCGGTGTTGGCAAGACTCACCCTCCCAGGTGTTGTCACAGATAACGACAGACTACCCACTGTGGTGTCGGGGATGTTGGCAGACCATACCAGGATGAGAGCGAGCACCGAAGCCAGCCACCATGTCACGTACACACACATACACACACACACACACACACACACACACACACACACACACACACACACACGAGTATCCTCCCCCACAATGATCACCTCTTCCCTCACCACGTAAACAAACACCGAGAAACAGTGTCCCTCCATGGACGTCCCCGGACCTTCTACCCTACCAACCGGGGCAGTCAAGCCTGGGAACCCCCCCCCCCCCCCCTCGAGAGACGTAAACCACAGTTATCCGCCTGGCCGCCAACACCGTGGGTACAGCCCCTACAGCAGGTGGAGAATAACACCACATAAACCCGGAGTTATGAAGCTAGAATATGTCTCCTCCTCAGAGTCCAGGTTTATCCGTACATCAGCGGCGGGCGTTTCTCGTCAGCTCTACTCCCCCCGTTTGTGTACACACACACACACACACACACACACACACACACACACACACACACACACGATAAACGGACCATATAATGGACACCGGTCGTAAAATTTGGACCTGAACCGCCCTCTCTCTCTCTCTCTCTCTCTCTCTCTCTCTCTCACACACACACACACACACACACACACGGAGAGAGAGAGAGAGAGAGAGAGAGAGAGAGAGAGAGAGAGAGAGAGAGAGAGAGAGAGAGAGAGAGAGAGAGAGAGAGATAGTTGCGCACATTTACCTGGGAAGAAAAAAAAAAAAAAGGCCATTACACCCACCCATTGCTACGCCCACCTTATGAACCTAACTACGCACTGATTTTAACACGAGGTTAATATTAACTCTCCTCGCATAACAACACTAACGTTAAATGCTCATGTCTTTCCCAACAACTATAACCTGGCACATTTTAAGAGTTCCTTTTTTTGCACTGCTTCCAAAACTCGTAAATACTTTCCCTTGTCTCTCCCTTTTCCATTTCATAATCTTCTCTCTATTTTGATTATGGCCTTGACGTGGCCTATTGTCCGTGACTGGAGCCTCCAAATGAATACATTTCAGCGCCTTTCTTTTAAGGTGCTTGCTGAATGCAGTGTTGAAAAACTTTGACACTCTACCTACAGTGATACTGTGGTACATGAAGGATTCGTATTTCATAATTCCGTGTGCATAACTTTAATTCATTTAAGAATGTAATGTCCTTTTAATGATGCAACGAGGTTTACAGCGGGGGAAGAACACTGAAGGTAAAGATTGGCTGTTGGCAACTACACCTAAGCAATAAATAGTGGAGGACTAGCCTGGAGACGTCCTAAGGTCGACCTCACTCGAGTGTCAGGTCTCCAAGGCATGGACGACCCTTCCCCCGTCTCTGGGGAAGTCGAGGGGTGGAGTGGGTTAACCCCGAGGTGCTGGAGATCACGATGCCCCCAAGGTCGATCCTCCGCTACCTTGCCAATGGGAGTGTGAACCCTAACCACCAGCGTCCATTAATACCTTCCCATCTCTTCCAATTTTCTATTGGCCTTTCCTTCTGTCCCACCCATGTACTTTCTCTCTCTTCCATCATCTACGGTTTCCCATTCCATCCTGCCTCTGTTCCGTTACTTTCTCAACACCTGTTCTTCCCATCCCCCCCCCCCACCCCCCAAAAAAGAAGTTTGCCCATAAGCGTCCTCTCTCTCTCTCTCTCTCTCTCTCTCTCTCTCTCTCTCTCTCTCTCTCTCTCTCTCTCTCTCTCTCTCTCTCTCTCTCTCTCAATCTATCTATCTATCTATCTATCTATCTCCTTTTTTCCCCACTCAGGATTTTCCTCCTTATCTCGTTAAACACCTTGCCGCTTGCGCATGAAGGGGCGTAGCTCCCACACTCCCTCTCACTCCCCGCTCTAATTCACCCTCCGCTTGTAATGGCGCAAAACACGTAAGCCATGTAACCCCTTTCATCTCATCATCAGCTGTTGTGTAATCAGCTGATCGCTCCGTTTCCTGGATGTCAACAGAAGCGAGTGGATGAGCACTTTCCCTTTCGGCCCAGGTTCCATTGCAAATCAATTTGCATACAATAGCACTCGAAAAGAATTATATAAAACACTGCCCGGTATCCGGTACACAGAAACTGCATATTTGAAAAAAAAATGATGTTTTTGTTGGGGAGAATTCAAAGACGTGTACCGCGGAGTCTTCCATGAAAGGCATTATACCTGGAGCCTTCCAACAGTGGCATTATACCTGGGGCCTCCCAAAAGTGGCATTATACCTGGAGCCTCCCAATAGGGGCATTATGCCTGCAGCCTCCCAAAAGGGGCATTATGACTGCAGCCTCCCAAAAGTGGCATTATACCTGGAGCCTCCCAAAAGTGGCATTATACCTGGAGCCTCCCAAACAGAGCTGCAGACCACAATCTAAGCAACAGACTGGTGGTATAAATTTCCCTACGTTCCTCACAGCACTGTGGTCCGCCTCTGTGTCCCTAAGGGTCCTGAACTCGTAGAAGGTGATGCAGGTGGCGGTCACCAGAGCCTTGGCCTGAGTTTGGGGACCTCCACCTGGCCAGCTGATTAGTCGTCCCTCCCGTTCCCTCGCCATGAACAACAGAAGAGGCGTATGATAGGGACGACCACAACACCATCTACTGGTACGAAGTGATGTATATAGGATCGTTCACACCTATTGTAAGGGAAGGCGGTCTTAGCCAAATGGGGCTCCTTCTCTTAGACGTTTTCCAAAAATACTGTTCCTCATTTCCCACGCTGGCGAGGTTGCGTGAGGAACAGATGAGGAAATGGCCTCCTTCACTGACATCCACTCTCATGCTGTCGTGTATATTGCACCGTCACCAGAACCCCTCTGTCCACAACTGGACTCCACCTCAAAAGTCGTCTCTGGCAGGGAAGTATCAGCGTCGCTGATACTTCAGAGGAGTCCACCCTGTCCCTGCTACCGGGTGTAGTGCAGCCTTGAAGCTGCAGGAGTCCCAGAGGAAGGGGTAATGGTATAATAATAATATATTTATTGAAAACAATGTGAACTTGTAGAGGAGGTATAAATGTCCGAAACTCAACATTTACGTCTTTTAGTGAAAACGACTGAAGAAAACACCATGAGACCTAAATATCTAAAAGCGATTTACTTTTGCTTTGAAATACCAGGACAAACTCAAACAAACACGTCACATTTGTAAAAAAAAAGTCTTCGTACTGAAGTCATGGAGTGTCACAGTCTACAAACAATAGATGTGAAGTTTAATGGAGGCACAAACATAGAAGGAAATACATTGGATCCTCTTACATAAAGTAGGTGATGGGAACTCTATCCTACACACTGGACGTGACTGCGAGCACATACAGAACTAGAATCCAACATGCGACCACAGCAGTGAGCGGCTGGCCAGCTGCCACCGAGCCTTATACTAATTTCTCACCACCTACGACTGTACCATGAGACCCAGCAGTCACTATAACTTGAGACTCATGACAATGAACAAGACAACCTCCCCATGAAAACACGTATACAGACCAACCCCCACCGCTTTCATCGCTGCCATGACCTTCCCCCTCCAACCAGCCAAAGGAACCAGTATAAGTGACAGCACTCCATCTAAAGGAGACTTGAAGTACTGCCTGGCGGTATATTCCCCGTCCCCGAGGAGTCCAGCTGGCCTAAGGGACATCACGCCCTCCCCAGCCCGTACGAGAGAACTAGATCCTAAGGGGAATAGGACGTGACGAGAACACTACGGTGACCAGTCGAGGCGAGAACCTTGGTAGTTTCCCATTCCTGATTTTCAGGCGAGGTCCGGATACTCAGTTTCACCCGCCCATGTGTCCAGAATATTAAGGAGGCATCGAACCCACCAACCGCACGCTGTCCGCAAGAACACGTTCTCCTTTTCTCCGTAAACTCGTTGTTTGCTGGTGATGTTCCAGGACCTTCCCCGTGGCCAGAGGGGTACACTGCGACCAGCGACGGATGCGCTAGAGAACCGTTTTAGTTTCACGGGTGAAATTCACTTGGCAAGAGCTTAAATGTCAAGGTTCCGATCTTACGAGAGGAGCCAGAAGGATTGCATAATCCTGGTGCGCCTTGGTGTCAGGACCTGGTGTTGGCTGCTGATCTAGCAGGTTTAAAGGGAGGGGGTATGGGGTCCCACCTGGGCCGAGACCTGACGTTGACTGGTGTTAGTTCGAGGAGGACGTGGGCGTCGAAAGACCTGGTGCAGGCTGTGGTCCATCAGGGCTGAGAGGGAGGGGACCTGGGCTTCAAAAGACCTGGTGCTTTGGAAGTTAGCACCCCAGTTAAGGTCTTCCAGCAACTCGACCCACGACATTCCCTTCCTCTTGACCCTTCACCTAACCCTTACGGTACTAAAGTCATCAAATGACAATGAGCCGTCCGTTGCTATCAACATCAACTAATGGCTGACACCCACAGAACGATACGTCCTTTCTCCTCACACCATCGTGGCCAAATATTTCAACTGCTCTGACTTAAGGTCTTGACATCTAGAATCCCTTGACGTCACCACCATCTCTTCACTCTCCTCTCGGTCGTGTGACCTACTCCTCACGGGCCAAGAGTAACAGAGGCAAGAACTAGCGTATCCCTGGACTTGACCCACACGTCTGGGCAGCCAGTAATCATACCTTATCTCAGCTCACGAGCGAGGCCAGTGGTTGGGCGGGATGGCCTGGGCGGGTAGGGGGAATGACGCCTCAAGTTTCATCCATCTGAAGGAGAGGCTCGACACCTCCACACCCTAGCCATCTGAGCCCTATCTATGCCGCCATCAAGAGCTCTAACTATCCCCCACGTTCAGCTCCATCTACCCTACACTGAACCCTGCCAACCCTGCCTTGAGCCCTACTCACACAACACTGGTAAGAACACTAGGAATCCTACATCCAGACAAGTCCAGTGCCAACTACAGCTAGTAACAGGCTAATAGATCACAATCAAAAGAGAACAAAGGCCCTTGAAACACACACACACACACACACACACACACACACACACACACACACCGTAAAACACAGCTGTGACAACACGAAGCCTCAGATACACACTATAATGCTGACACCACTGCCATGGCATAAGACCCCTCAGAATTTTTTTTTTAACGTGATAATTATGCCATGTACGAGATTACACGAGCATAATACTTGGGTGTGTGAATCGCTCCGCTACAACCCAAGCATATAGAAAAAAAAACCCACCAGGTAACAGAAGACTAATTGGTCTATAATGAGGATATTTGACCAAGATAATCAGACCTTACAGGTCCGGGAAGCAGGGCGAGCGCTGTGTTGACCCGACGTGCGGGAAGAGTTCCGTGTTTCTTGCAGCTGCTCCTGGTTGAGTGACGGGAACTTTCCCAAGTAGGGAGGAAGCGTCGGAACTCATTATGCGCCTGAGAGACGCCAGCATAACGCTATCTTTAGCGAATCTGCCGTCACTCCTTAGCATGTGTGTGTGTGTGTGTGTGTGTGTGTGTGTGTGCGATCATTATATAAAGGGGGCGAAAGGTTGAGGAAGGATTCCCTCAATGATAAGGACGGATTTATTAAGCAAGCGAGGCACTAAAGCTGTTACTCCTCGTAAGTTACCTTCATAAGGGCAAGGTAGAGACAGTCTGGTGGTAGTGGGTAGGTGGAGGCACTCCTCTGGTGTGGAAATGGTGGATGGTCACCTCTATGCCTCCCCTCCACGAATCCATGTTCTCCCCATGGATCATCAGCTCCTCCAGCACCCCATCACCCCAGGGCTTCCCTGACAAACACCATAACAAACTTCTCCCCAACTACGACCCGTTAGGTTAACCCCCTCCTCCTTGGGCACGACGCTACGACCCTTGAGCACGACAGTACGACCCTTGACCACGACGTTACAGCTCTTGAACATGACAGTACAACCCTTAAGCATAGCGATTCGTCCACGGACTGATAGCTTGTAAGGGTTAGAACAGAAGGCCCAGGTCATCACACCCAAGGGTCGTACCGTCATGTTCGAGGGTCGTACTGTCATGCTCAAGGGTCGTACCGTCGTACTTAAGGGTCGTACCGTCATGCTTGAGGGTCGTACCGTCTTGTTCGAGGGTCGTACCGTCATGCTCAAGGGTCGTACCGTCGTACTTAAGGGTCGTACCGTCATGCTCAAGGGTCGTACCGTCATGCTCAAGGGTCGTACCGTCATGGACGAGGGTCGTACCGTCGAGCTCAAGGGTCGTACCATCATGCTCAAGAGTCGTGCCGTCATTTTCGAGGGTCGTACCGTCGTGCTCAAGGGTCGTACCGTCATGCTCAAGGGTCGTACCGTCATGGCCGAGGGTCGTATCGTCATGGGGACAGCTCGCGGGGTCAGCTCTCGGCGCCCCCTGGTTGACACCTACACAGAAAGTGTTCGTCGTCTGATTTATGGACTGACCGCGTCATCCGTGGTGTTTACGCCCTTTTAACCCCCCTTCAACGTGGGATGGGGGGAGGGAGGGGGTTAGAGAAGATATGGGTCGGAAGGCCCGAATTTACATCTGTTTTCGGTGTGGTTGTCAGCCATACAAGCTTTACGACGGCGGGTGAGAAGTGATGACAACGCTTAGCTCTCTTGTCTCCCCCCACCCTAAGCTTTCTACTATTGTCATGAGCGGAACACAGGCTTGCAAATGGAGAGAAGCGTCCGTGACCAACCCATCGCGTTCGGGACTCTGGCCGACCCAAGGAAGCCATAAGTTCCTCTCCATTTACCTCTGTCCCGCCACGGAGGCCAGATGGCGTCTGCGCGGAACCCAGTGGTCTCATTCTGTAGGATGGGCCAGAACCAGACCGCAGACGCATAGACCAAAATATTAAGGTCTTGGCTCTCTCTACTCCTCCGAACCTGACCGTGAATGTGGCCTCCCTCCTCAGTCTACCATCTGTCGGACCCTGAACCTGTCAGCCGTTCCTGGATAACGTCTGAAAGATTTTTGTATCTTTCCCTAAAGTCATCCCTTTTTGAGGTTTACAGAAAACGAGAGCTGAGCAAGGTAGATGGGTGCTTCAAGGTGGACCTCGAGTCGCGAAGGATCTTACACGAAGCTCCAGAGGAGAAGTGGGGGTATCGGTAGCAACAGAAAGGAGGTTAACAAGAGCAACGGTAGAGGGAACAACAGAAGCAACAGGTGCGAGTAACAAGGGGTTGGTTGTCTATGTTATATTATCAAGTTCGTGGCCTACGCTACCACTGCCGCTCCTCCCGTAGCTTACGAGCCTGCGCTCCGGACGGGGGCAGTGCATGGTGGGTTCCTTGAGGAAGAGAAGTGTTCTTTAAGTCGCTGACGATGATGCAGCGTCGTCGGAAATGTCTGGCAAATGCATTTTCGTCCCTTGCAAAACTATACAACAGCATCCAAAACAGGAAAACGAAAGCTCTCTCTTATACGGTTCCTCAACGTGGTCTTTGAAAGCGCTTTTCTCTCCTTCAATGCTAATCAAAATAGCGAGACGAATAACTATATACACAGGGGCTTTTATGGCCAGTGAATGGGTGCAAACCTGTTAGGCGGGAGTAATTATCCCATTAACAAGAGGGAAATGCTTCATTAATTAGTAGGTTAATTATCGTTGCTAATTACTATAACAGGGAAGCATATTTTGATGTCACTAATTATCTTACAATGTCTCAACGTAATTCTGGAATTAAACTGATTGGATGTATCAACACGTCTCTCTTGTGTTTATCTAAATTATTAATAATGTTCTAACTTAACAGATTAGCTTTTTTGTTGTTCTGTGGATAGATCATTTATTTTTTTCTTACTGTAAATCTACTGTAAATAACCTACAATCATCAGTAACCCAAGCACACAAAAGCCCTTTTTTATATTCTAAATTGGCGTTTACATAATGATATCGTATCTAAGAGGAAGTAGATCCTCTCTCCACCCCATCTCATTAATGAATAAAAAGGTAATTTCTCCCAGCAACAGTGTGTTGTGGCGAGTGAGGGAGATGGGGTTGAGGGAGGAGGGGTTAGGGGATGGAGTTCCACCCCTTGGGTTCATTTTCGGTCTCGTGTTGAGGATAAGGACACAGTGTTGTCACACACTGTTATCTGTTGTTCAGCCTCCCTCCTCTGTGACATGGTCTCTCTCTCTCTCTCTCTCTCTCTCTCTCTCTCTCTCTCTCTCTCTCTCTCTCTCTCTCTCTCTCTCTCTCTCTCTCTCTCTCTCTCTCTCTCTCTCTCTCTCAAACAGAGTATGCAACAGCCACTGTCGTATACCACGACCACGAGTTTACCACAACCATTACAGTATAGCCCCGACCACTAGAGATCATTCTCCCACCAGCACAGTACAGCTTCATCACTATAGTTTACCAGCACCACTGTAGTATACCCCCCACCACTATAGTATATCCCCCGACCACTGCAGTATACCACACCCCTAGGGAGAGAGACGAGTCATTAATCAGACAGGGTAGATAATGTCGCCTTGCGAATCACCCGAGTCCCCCCTTATTAGCATCTGACATTGAATATTCAATAATGGGGAGAGAAGGAACGTGTCAGCTACACAATTATCCCAGACTCTAACGTCTCTCGGTTAGTCTAGAAGTGTTAAAGTTGATGCGATGATGTTTTAAAGTTACCTTCGAGGCTTCTATCGCCTTCCATGGTTAGGAGAAGGAGGGTTTGGGGAATATTAGGTACCGTCCACCTCAGCATAGTAATTACAAGGTCAAAGGCCAATGCCATCCTAACATGGCCTTGATCCACACTAAATGCCCTTTAGGTTAGGTGGGGAACTGTGCCAGTCATGAGGAAGTGGTAGTATGGGAGAACAGAATAAACCAGCGACTACAGTTGCGATTACACGAGAAACAGACAAGGAATCACAGGGAGGAGAGAGAAGATTAATGGATCATTCATACAGGAATTCACGTAGGAACAGAGAAAACAACCGGGTCCTTTCGAAGCTGTTCGATGGTGGAATTCGTATAGCTGGCGGGTCGGAGTAAAGTGGGGGGAGGCGTACAGCTCCGACCTTTCGTGTGAGTGTGTGTGTGTGTGTGTGGGGTGGGGGACCCTTCAACATACGTGCGGACAAGAAGATACGTGGCTTCACCGCGACCACGACTGACACGCGACGGATTTACGGCCAGCAGACGAGAGAGAGAGAGAGAGAGAGAGAGAGAGAGAGAGAGAGAGAGAGAGAGAGAGAGAGAGAGAGAGAGAGAGAGAGAGAGAGTATGGAGATCAAGTTACCTTTTCAGTAATAAGGAAGCGATGAGTCCTGTGAGATAAGTGAGGAAGAAAGAAGGTTTGGAGTTACCAAAGAACAGACCAGGTATAAAACTGTTTTGTGCAGTATATACGGTATATTTATACCATAAAGCTCAAATACAGTATTTACGGTCGGTATATATCTATACCTTACAGCTCAAATACAGTATATACGGTCGGTGGGCTCTGGATACCTCCCCTCCCCAGGTGGGTGGGCTCTGGATACCTCCCCTCCCCAGGTGGGTGGGCTCTGGATACCTCCTCTCCCCAGGTGGGTGGGCTTTGGATACCTCCTCTCCCCAGGTGGGTGGGCTCTGGATACCTCCCCTCCCCAGGTGGGTGGGCTTTGGATACCTCCCCTCCCCAGGTGGGTGGGCTTTGGATACCTCCCCTCCCCAGGTGGGTGGGCTCTGGATACCTCCTCTCCCCAGGTGGGTGGGCTCTGGATACCTCCTCTCCCCAGGTGGGTGGGCTTTGGATACCTCTCCTCCCCAGGTGGGTGGGCTCTGGATACCTCCTCTCCCCAGGTGGGTGGGCTCTGGATACCTCCTCTCCCCAGGTGGGTGGGCTTTGGATACTTCCCCTCCCCAGGTGGGTGGGCTTTGGACACAATTCCTCCCCAGGTGGGTGGGCTTTGGAAACCTCTCCTCCCCAGGTGGGTGGGCTTTGGACACAATTCCTCCCCAGGTGGGTGGGCTTTGGAAACCTCTCCTCCCCAGGTGGGTGGGCTTTGGATACCTCTCCTCCCCAGGTGGGTGGGCTTTGGACACAATTCCTCCCCAGGTGGGTGGGCTTTGGAAACCTCTCCTCCCCAGGTGGGTGGGCTTTGGATACCTCTCCTCCCCAGGTGGGTGGGCTTTGGACACAATTCCTCCCCAGGTGGGTGGGCTTTGGAAACCTCTCCTCCCCAGGTGGGTGGGCTTTGGAAACCTCTCCTCCCCAGGTGGGTGGGCTCTGGATACCTCCCCTCCCCAGGTGGGTGGGCTTTGGATACCTTCCCTCCCCAGGTGGGTGGGCTTTGGATACCTCTCCTCCCCAGGTGGGTGGGCTTTGGACACCTCTCCTCCCCAGGTGGGTGGGCTCTGGATACCTCCCCTCCCCAGGTGGGTGGGCTTTGGATACCTTCCCTCCCCAGGTGGGTGGGCTCTGGATACCTCTCCTCCCCAGGTGGGTGGGCTTTGGACACCTCTCCTCCCCAGGTGGGTGGGCTTTGGATACCTCTCCTCCCCAGGTGGGTGGGCTTTGGATACCTCTCCTCCCCAGGTGGGTGATGGGTATCTCACCCACTTGGCACCCCGTCAACACGAACCCATCCCAGTCTCACCCCATTACTTCTCCCCTCCCAACAACAGACCCCCCCATTCCACGCGACCATTTCCTCTCATTTCCATCAAGCTAAATCTTTGCATCCCACTCACACCTCATCAGCCAACCCCGACGGACTGTAACACTCCAGCGATACAGCTCCTCCACACGCTCACATGCCACCCCCAACTCTAACCCGGTCCTTCCTCACAAGTTCCCGCCACCACAAGTTCACATTCTACCACTTGAACCTCCGCTGCTTAACGTATGACCCCTTCCGAAGCCTGGCATTGACCAACCAACCCCCTCCCGCAGCTTGCCACTGGCCTTTAGATCCTCATAAGAGTAGCGTTTCACCGTCAGTTACGTCAAGTATTTAGCACATCACTATTGCATCATTTTCATATACGTTGGAGGCTCCAGTTATGGACAAAAGTAGAACCATGGCGATTCCCTTTTTCTTTCAACTTGCCCCATGAGAGAAAATATGGAAACGATGGGCAAGAGAAAATAACGATATTTAAGGATTGCCTTAGAAAAGTCGACGAGGTGTAGTGCAGCAATCCCCCTCCTGGACCTTGTACAGTGTGGTTCATTAATGGTTACGACCTATAAATCAGTCTCCGACAGCTGCAGTCTTCCATTCTCTAAGAGATTTATCATTTTCATTCGTCTATTTATCCTCTTTTGTGGGGTTAGGCAACGATTATAAGGTCTTTATTCTAAAGTTATCATAGTATGTTTCTGAATAAGATCCTGGTAAAAGTTGAGTCTAATACTACAGTAATTTCTTCTACGAATGCGATTTTCCCCCTTTGCCGCTTGCGGTGTGCCCTATTCATTGTCTAACTGGGATGATTTAGTTGATATTAAAGAAACTGAAACGTTTCTAGATAAAAAAAAAAAATAGCTGAAACACCTCTAGAAAAGACCCTATAAAACATTACCTAGCTTGCCCAGCAGCCGAGAGGTACCAGTTTTCCGTGTTTGGAAAAATTATCATTAATGTTTGGTTGGCAAGTCTGAGTGCGTTCCAGCGTAACCAAACTGGGCATAGCTTATGTTTATCTTATGAGACGAAAAAAGAGGCAACGAGAATGTCGTTTGAGCAATACAACCCCAACGAGACAAAGTGATGATGACGATGATGTAATGTGGAAAATACTGAAGTATTCAGTAGGGGTACATATAACCATTTCACTGGTTATTTAACTGGTGGACCGGATAGCCCAGTGGCGGTAGGCTGTTTATGTGAAACGAACTTTTGGGCTCAGCGACACTCACTTCAGGGAAGGACGGGGCGCGAGGGATGGTGGGTGAGGATGCGAGTGAACGAAGAGACTGACTCAAGGAGAGGGGCAAGAGGTATGGCCCCCAGGACGCGTCTCCTAGAGCCGAAACTATGAAAAATGTGATAGATTAGTTGAAAGAGGAATTACCTATGAAAATCAGCCAATGTATTCCAACGAAGGAAAGATATGTAGCCAGAACTTGGGACACCGACGAAAGGAAACACAGAAAGGTGTACATATCGGAGAAAGAGAAGAAAGCGTCAATCTTTACGTAAGGCAACTTGATAAGGAAGAAAGGGTCAAATGAGAGAGCGATCCACGTCAGCGCGGCAACAGCTGCCTCTCCGGACTGGTCAAGGGAGATCAACAATTTGGATGGAGTATGGGGGGAAAAAAAACTAACCGTTATAAAGATTTAATGGATGGATGCAGCAGGACTTGGCAACGACAGGAGGGGTAAAAAAAAAAAAGAAAGGGTAGAGAAAAGAGGGTTGGCAGCAGGTGAAGTGGGACGAGAAATGAGACGTGGTCATCGTCAGCAGTGGGTGGGTGGGGAGCTCTTGAACGTAAAGCATCGATACCACAGAACCGGATCAGCTCTGACGTACAAGAAATCCGAACCTCTCCAAGTTCCCGCGTCGCTTTGTTTTCCTTTCAGACAAGGGGGGTTCTGAACTGACATCGTCCACGCTTCACCGATTCTATTATCATCAAACGAGGATTCGTGAACCTCTACAGTTTACGCTTCGCATTACGTCAGTCAGGCGTGTTCGTGTTCTACTTGAATTCTCGCAGCTTATACAGTCACTACCATGTTGGGTAAATGTAGTTTTTCTTTTGTTTTCTGTAGTTAAACGCGAACTGGATACTAACGTATCGAGCCTAAGATCGCTTTCTTGGCGTGAGGCGTTGGGCGAGGCTAAATAACTGACGGCGAAATATTGTACAACTCACGCTTGCCAATCCCCAAGTCCTCCTGTAAACTACCCGACACACACATGGCAATTCTATGGCTGAAGAACTTTTGTGGCCAGTTATCTTTAGCCCCATAACTCAAATGGCAACTGTATGCAATGACTGTGGACACGATCTGAAAGTGACACAGCTGTTAAACAAGGAAAAAAAAAAAAGGTGTTGTTCCTGTCGCCACGCCCAGTCACTGTTAACAGTGTAGATGTCGAAGCACTGCTGCCTTCAGCGTGCACTCCCCAGACGCTCTCTCCTGCACTACAACCCCCTTACCCCTCTGCCACCCCCCATACCCCCTCTGCACTACATACCCCACTACCCCCTCCTGCACTACAACCCCCTACAACCCTCCTGCACAACAACCCCCTTACCCCTCCTGCACTACAACCCCCTACACCCTCCTGCACAACAACCCCCTTACCCCCTCCTGCACTACAACCCCCTACACCCTCCTGCACAACAACCCCCTTACCCCCTCCTGCACTACAACCCCCATTACCCCTCCTGCACTACAAACCCCCATAACCCCCTCCTGCACTACAACCCCCTACACCCTCCTGCACAACAACCCCCTTACCCCCTCCTGCACTACAACCCCCTATTACACACCCTGCAATTCTATGCAAAACTTTGGCCGTTATCTTAGCCCCATAACTCACTGGCAACTTATGCAATGACGTGGACACATCGAAAGTGACACACGTTAAACAGAAAAAAAAAAGTTTCCTCCCACCCCTCACTGTCTACATGTAATGCGAAGCACTGCTGCCTTCAGGTGACCCTACCCCCTCCTGCACTACAACCCCCTTACCCCCTCCTGCACTACAACCCACCCCCATACCCCCCCTCCTGCACTACAACCCCCTACACCCTCCTGCACAACAACCCCCTACCCCCTCCTCCACTAGTTTGAATGGAAGAGGCGGATCCTCAAGTGTCTTTGTTGTCCATGACCTGTTGCTTTGATCCCTCGCAACCTCCTATTGTCCGATCTCAACCCCTACCCTAACCCTCCCCTTGTGATGTTACCACACATTATGCTAATGACAGGATGCAACGAATGTATTCGAAGTGTAGAAGGTAGGCTGATCACCAAAGAACAATAGACGGATGTCTATGGAGAGAAGGGGGCCTGACGTGGACCACCACAGAACAGCACAGAAGCACAGAAAAACACTACTCCCCGCACAGAAGAAACACCTTTACCTCCTGCTCACAAGACAAATGGACAAATATATATCATTCATAGAAGGAGAAGGTGTTCAGCTCCTCAGATTAAAGTATGTGAGAATAACAAACCTTGCTGTCGTCCAAAGGCAACCCAGGAAGATCCAACACCTACCTGTAGGGAAGAGAGAAGACGAGTCTTATTTTCTAAACATTGATACGAATTATACGTCATTTACTTCCATCACACCAACTACCGACACACATACAACCTCAGCGAAGTCTTACACAACCACTACTTCTACCACACGTGCCACCACAAGTGCCGGCCGGCACTGCTCCTGACGCTTAATTTACTCATGATTACCATCAACACATCAGACAACGAAGTCACTTGTGGGCAACATCGCCACAACAACCAGCCAACATCTCGCACTACCAACCGTCCAGCGAATGTAGAACACCGGCTCTCAAATGCTACGCGGATAGAAAGCCCGTCTCCCACTCCATAACCCCTCCGTGCAGCAGCCACTTGTCGTTCCCCCACCTACAACACATTGTACAACAGTACCTCAGTGGCCTTGAATTCCAATCCTCCTTGTACAACCAGCATCCGGGACAACCATAGGTGGCTGGCTCTCTGCGACTCCTTCCTAACTGGTCCGTCGACATTCCGAAGCAATGTCAGCAAGACATCAGGTGGCCTTGGCCTCTCTCCCTTCCTTTAAACCTGAGCGTGAATGTCTCAGAAACATACCAATATCATCCTCGAGCCTTTCCATCTTCCAGTAGCCTCTGGACTCCAGGAGGCCGCTACAGTAGGCTGGAAATGGCACAATCATTGGGTGTAATAATAGGCCACCGGCTAATACAGGTTGCGCACTGCTTGCATAGTCATATTTTGATATATACATCGGGTGAAATCGCCTTCCAATTTATCAGAATTAGTAAAGGAGTTACATTACTTTTTATTCGTTACTTTCCTTGATTTTCAAGCGGTAATTGACGGTAAACAAACCACGAGACGATTACAGGATCAACCAGGTGGTTTCACAATGGGGGCACAAGACGAGCAGTTCACCCTCCACTCCTACCCTCCTTGGGCGAGGAGGAAGCGCACTTATTCCAAAGTAGAAAGTTGGAAAATTGCAACCCACACCTCCTGCTTGAACTGTAATTCGACAGCGAGATATATACGTTCTCGTATAACTGTATTAGAAAGTAAGATAAGCTTTCAGGGACTAGTTGGTTTCTCGACTTTACGTCTTTTATCACTCACCACGTCACTGGGAGTATAGCATTATCTGCATGATGGCCTAATGAGAATGTCCTTGGCCACTGTGCATAAGAATGCTACAGGCATTATAAACTCCGTAATTTCTACCTGTTTATTTCCGCATGGCGGAGGATAAATGCCTTGGCGGATGGACCAAATTCGTCTATTAACTCCGATATTACGGTAATGGCGAGCACACGGTCTGGTACCGAACAATAGATGTAGCTTGAAGTCTAGGTTCGGATCGAGTGTTCTGACGGCATAGCAGCCCAGTTAGACAGGTGCCTGTCAAACCTGGACCGTACGTACGCACAGCTTGCGGCGGAGACTCGAAGTCATTCGAACCGACCCAGAGCCAGCGTCCCCAACCCCTCCGACGGACGGTGACGTCTCAAAGGAAATTCCTGCTTGTGACGGTGATGTAACACGGTGTCCCGTGTCACACAATGAAGCTTGGAGATGTGACTGGGGGAGGCGAAGGAGTAAGTTAACCCTGACAGAAGGAGGCCAACCTCTTACAGATGAACAGGAGGTGGTCCATCTTGTTGCTCTGGGGCGTGGTTCACGGAGAGGAATACATAATGCATGGAAGGAGCGAGACATGAGTTTGCTGTTGCCAATATGCAAATGATCGTTCAGTGTTACGTGTACGTGTGTGTGTTCTGCTTATAAAATTCCTTAAAGTGTATTTATCACACAGACACACACACACACACACACACACACACACACACACACACTCATTGCGTAGCGTTACTGACCATGAGTCAACAGGGCCACGTCTGGGATCGGGCCCGCTTGGGTTCGAATCTTGGGCACGGCAGTCGGTCCACACCCAACCCATCCTCCTCAGGGCTGAGGTCGATAGAGGGGAACATGGCTTAGGTTAGTGTGTGTGTGTGTGTGTGTGTGTGGATACCTCCTCTCCCCAGGTGGTGGGCTTTGGATACTTCCCCCTCCCAGGTGGGTGGGCTTTGGACACAATTCCTCCCCAGGTGGGTGGGCTTTGGAAACCTCTCCTCCCCAGGTGGGTGGGCCCTTTGGACACAATTCCTCCCCAGGTGGGTGGGCTTTGGAAACCTCTCCTCCCCAGGTGGGTGGGCTTTGGATACCTCTCCTCCCCAGGTGGGTGGGCTTTGGACACAATTCCTCCCCAGGTGGGTGGGCTTTGGAAACCTCTCCTCCCCAGGTGGGTGGGCTTTGGATACCTCTCCTCCCCAGGTGGGTGGGCTTTGGACACAATTCCTCCCCAGGTGGGTGGGCTTTGGAAACCTCTCCTCCCCAGGTGGGTGGGCTTTGGAAACCTCTCCTCCCCAGGTGGGTGGGCTCTGGATACCTCCCCTCCCCAGGTGGGTGGGCTTTGGATACCTTCCCTCCCCAGGTGGGTGGGCTCTGGATACCTCTCCTCCCCAGGTGGGTGGGCTTTGGACACCTCTCCTCCCCAGGTGGGTGGGCTCTGGATACCTCCCCTCCCCAGGTGGGTGGGCTTTGGATACCTTCCCTCCCCAGGTGGGTGGGCTCTGGATACCTCTCCTCCCCAGGTGGGTGGGCTTTGGACACCTCTCCTCCCCAGGTGGGTGGGCTCTGGATACCTCTCCTCCCCAGGTGGGTGGGCTTTGGATACCTCTCCTCCCCAGGTGGGTGATGGGTATCTCACCCACTTGGCACCCCCGTCAACACGAACCCATCCCAGTCTCACCCCATTACTTCTCCCCTCCCAACAACAGACCCCCCCATTCCACGCGACCATTTCCTCTCATTTCCATCAAGCTAAATCTTTGCATCCCACTCACACCTCATCAGCCAACCCCGACGGACTGTAACACTCCAGCCATACAGCTCCTCCACACGCTCACATGCCACCCCCAACTCTAACCCGGTCCTTCCTCACAAGTTCCCGCCACCACAAGTTCACATTCTACCACTTGAACCTCCGCTGCTTAACGTATGACCCCTTCCGAAGCCTGGCATTGACCAACCAACCCCCTCCCGCAGCTTGCCACTGGCCTTTAGATCCTCATAAGAGTAGCGTTTCACCATCAGTTACGTCAAGCATTTAGCACATCACTATTGCATCATTTTCATATACGTTGGAGGCTCCAGTTATGGACAAAAGTAGAACCATGGCGATCCCCTTTTTCTTTCAACTTGCCCCATGAGAGAAAATATGGAAACGATGGGCAAGAGAAAATAACGATATTTAAGGATTGCCTTAGAAAAGTCGACGAGGTGTAGTGCAGCAATCCCCCTCCTGGACCTTGTACAGTGTGGTTCATTAATGGTTACGACCTATAAATCAGTCTCCGACAGCTGCAGTCTTCCATTCTCTAAGAGATTTATCATTTTCATTCGTCTATTTATCCTCTTTTGTGGGGTTAGTCAACGATTATAAGGTCTTTATTCTAAAGTTATCATAGTATGTTTCTGAATAAGATCCTGGTAAAAGTTGAGTCTAATACTACAGTAATTTCTTCTACGAATGCGATTTTCCCCCTTTGCCGCTTGCGGTGTGCCCTATTCATTGTCTAACTGGGATGATTTAGTTGATATTAAAGAAACTGAAACGTTTCTAGATAAAAAAAAAAAATAGCTGAAACACCTCTAGAAAAGACCCTATAAAAACATTACCTAGCTTGCCCAGCAGCCGAGAGGTACCAGTTTTCCGTGTTTGGAAAAATTATCATTAATGTTTGGTTGGCAAGTCTGAGTGCGTTCCAGCGTAACCAAACTGGGCATAGCTTATGTTTATCTTATGAGACGAAAAAAGAGGCAACGAGAATGTTGTTTGAGCAATACAACCCCAACGAGACAAAGTGATGATGACGATGATGTAATGTGGAAAATACTGAAGTATTCAGTAGGGGTACATATAACCATTTCACTGGTTATTTAACTGGTGGACCGGATAGCCCAGTGGCGGTAGGCTGTTTATGTGAAACGAACTTTTGGGCTCAGCGACACTCACTTCAGGGAAGGACGGTGCGCGAAGGATGGTGGGTGAGGATGCGAGTGAGCGAAGAGACTGACTCAAGGAGAGGGGCAAGAGGTATGGCCTCCAGGACGCGTCTCCTAGAGCCGAAACTATGAAAAATGTGATAGATTAGTTGAAAGAGGAATTACCTATGAAAATCAGCCAATGTACTCCAACGAAGGAAAGATATGTAGCCAGAACTTGGGACACCGACGAAAGGAAACACAGAAAGGTGTACATATCGGAGAAAGAGAAGAAAGCGTCAATCTTTACGTAAGGCAACTTGATAAGGAAGAAAGGGTCAAATGAGAGAGCGATCCACGTCAGCGCGGCAACAGCTGCCTCTCCGGACTGGTCAAGGGAGATCAACAATTTGGATGGAGTATGGGGGAAAAAAAAACTAACCGTTATAAAGATTTAATGGATGGATGCAGCAGGACTTGGCAACGACAGGAGGGGTAAAAAAAAAAAAAAAGGGTAGAGAAAAGAGGGTTGGCAGCAGGTGAAGTGGGACGAGAAATGAGACGTGGTCATCGTCAGCAGTGGGTGGGTGGGGAGCTCTTGAACGTAAAGCATCGATACCACAGAACCGGATCAGCTCTGACGTACAAGAAATCCGAACCTCTCCAAGTTCCCGCGTCGCTTTGTTTTCCTTTCAGACAAGGGGGGTTCTGAACTGACATCGTCCACGCTTCACCGATTCTATTATCATCAAACGAGGATTCGTGAACCTCTACAGTTTACGCTTCGCATTACGTCAGTCAGGCGTGTTCGTGTTCTACTTGAATTCTCGCAGCTTATACAGTCACTACCATGTTGGGTAAATGTAGTTTTTCTTTTGTTTTCTGTAGTTAAACGCGAACTGGATACTAACGTATCGAGCCTAAGATCGCTTTCTTGGCGTGAGGCGTTGGGCGAGGCTAAATAACTGACGGCGAAATATTGTACAACTCACGCTTGCCAATCCCCAAGTCCTGTAAACTACCCGACACACACATGGCAATTCTATGGCTGAAGAACTTTTGTGGCCAGTTATCTTTAGCCCCATAACTCAAATGGCAACTGTATGCAATGACTGTGGACACGATCTGAAAGTGACACAGCTGTTAAACAAGGAAAAAAAAAAAGGTGTTGTTCCTGTCGCCACGCCCAGTCACTGTTAACAGTGTAGATGTCGAAGCACTGCTGCCTTCAGCGTGCACTCCCCAGACGCTCTCTCCTGCACTACAACCCCCTTACCCCCTCCTGCACTACAACCCCCATACCCCCTCCTGCACTACAACCCCCATACCCCCTCCTGCACTACAACCCCCTACACCCTCCTGCACAACAACCCCCTTACCCCCTCCTGCACTACAACCCCCTACACCCTCCTGCACAACAACCCCCTTACCCCCTCCTGCACTACAACCCCCTACACCCTCCTGCACAACAACCCCCTTACCCCCTCCTGCACTACAACCCCCATACCCCCTCCTGCACTACAACCCCCATACCCCCTCCTGCACTACAACCCCCTACACCCTCCTGCACAACAACCCCCTTACCCCCTCCTGCACTACAACCCCCTACACCCTCCTGCACAACAACCCCCTTACCCCCTCCTGCACTACAACCCCCTACACCCTCCTGCACAACAACCCCCTTACCCCCTCCTGCACTACAACCCCCTTACCCCCTCCTGCACTACAACCCCCTACACCCTCCTGCACTACAACCCCCTACACCCTCCTGCGCTACAACCCCCTACACCCTCCTGCACAACAACCCCCTACCCCCTCCTCCACTAGTTTGAATGGAAGAGGAGGATCCTCAAGTGTCTTTGTTGTCCACGACCTGTTGCTTTGATCCCTCGCAACCTCCTATTGTCCGATCTCAACCCCTACCCTAACCCTCCCCTTGTGATGTTACCACACATTATGCTAATGACAGGATGCAACGAATGTATTCGAAGTGTAGAAGGTAGGCTGATCACCAAAGAACAATAGACGGATGTCTATGGAGAGAAGGGGGCCTGACGTGGACCACCACAGAACAGCACAGAAGCACAGAAAAACACTACTCCCCGCACAGAAGAAACACCTTTACCTCCTGCTCACAAGACAAATGGACAAACATATATCATTCATAGAAGGAGAAGGTGTTCAGCTCCTCAGATTAAAATATGTGAGAATAACAAACCTTGCTGTCGTCCAAAGGCAACCCAGGAAGATCCAACACCTACCTGTAGGGAAGAGAGAAGACGAGTCTTATTTTCTAAACATTGATACGAATTATACGTCATTTACTTCCATCACACCAACTACCGACACACATACAACCTCAGCGAAGCCTTACACAACCACTACTTCTACCACACGTGCCACCACAAGTGCCGGCCGGCACTGCTCCTGACGCTTAATTTACTCATGATTACCATCAACACATCAGACAACGAAGTCACTTGTGGGCAACATCGCCACAACAACCAGCCAACATCTCGCACTACCAACCGTCCAGCGAATGTAGAACACCGGCTCTCAAATGCTACGCGGATAGAAAGCCCGTCTCCCACTCCATAACCCCTCCGTGCAGCAGCCACTTGTCGTTCCCCCACCTACAACACATTGTACAACAGTACCTCAGTGGCCTTGAATTCCAATCCTCCTTGTACAACCAGCATCCGGGACAACCATAGGTGGCTGGCTCTCTGCGACTCCTTCCTAACTGGTCCGTCGACATTCCGAAGCAATGTCAGCAAGACATCAGGTGGCCTTGGCCTCTCTCCCTTCCTTTAAACCTGAGCGTGAATGTCTCAGAAACATACCAATATCATCCTCGAGCCTTTCCATCTTCCAGTAGCCTCTGGACTTCAGGAGGCCGCTACAGTAGGCCGGAAATGGCACAATCATTGGGTGTAATAATAGGCCACCGGCTAATACAGGTTGCGCACTGCTTGCATAGTCATATTTTGATATATACATCGGGTGAAATCGCCTTCCAATTTATCAGAATTAGTAAAGGAGTTACATTACTTTTTATTCGTTACTTTCCTTGATTTTCAAGCGGTAATTGACGGTAAACAAACCACGAGACGATTACAGGATCAACCAGGTGGTTTCACAATGGGGGCACAAGACGAGCAGTTCACCCTCCACTCCTACCCTCCTTGGGCGAGGAGGAAGCGCACTTATTCCAAAGTAGAAAGTTGGAAAATTGCAACCCACACCTGCTTGAACTGTAATTCGACAGCGAGATATATACGTTCTCGTATAACTGTATTAGAAAGTAAGATAAGCTTTCAGGGACTAGTTGGTTTCTCGACTTTACGTCTTTTATCACTCACCACGTCACTGGGAGTATAGCATTATCTGCATGATGGCCTAATGAGAATGTCCTTGGCCACTGTGCATAAGAATGCTACAGGCATTATAAACTCCGTAATTTCTACCTGTTTATTTCCGCATGGCGGAGGATAAATGCTTTGGCGGATGGACCAAATTCGTCTATTAACTCCGATATTACGGTAATGGCGAGCACACGGTCTGGTACCGAACAATAGATGTAGCTTGAAGTCTAGGTTCGGATCGAGTGTTCTGACGGCATAGCAGCCCAGTTAGACAGGTGCCTGTCAAACCTGGACCGCACGTACGCACAGCTTGCGTCGGAGACTCGAAGTCATTCGAACCGACCCAGAGCCAGCGTCCCCAACCCCTCCGACGGACGGTGACGTCTCAAAGGAAATTCCTGCTTGTGACGGTGGTGTAACACGGTGTCCCGTGTCACACAATGAAGCTTGGAGATGTGACTGGGGGAGGCGAAGGAGTAAGTTAACCCTGACAGAAGGAGGCCAACCTCTTACAGATGAACAGGAGGTCGTCCATCTTGTTGCTCTGGGGCGTGGTTCACGGAGAGGAATACATAATGCATGGAAGGAGCGAGACATGAGTTTGCTGTTGCCAATATGCAAATGATCGTTCAGTGTTACGTGTACGTGTGTGTGTTCTGCTTATAAAATTCCTTAAAGTGTATTTATCACACAGACACACACACACACACACACACACACACACACACACACACACACACACACTCATTGCGTAGCGTTACTGACCATGAGTCAACAGGGCCACGTCTGGGATCGGGCCCGCTTGGGTTCGAATCTTGGGCACGGCAGTCGGTCCACACCCAACCCATCCTCCTCAGGGCTGAGGTCGATGGAGGGGAACATGGCTTAGGTTAGTGTGTGTGTGTGTGTGTGTGTGTGTGTGTGTGTCCAATAAGAGTTTGACGCGTTTGCCAGAAATGCGGCAAGCAACCTTCCCACGGTGGTCAGAATAATTGCCGCTTGCGAACCCTCGAAGTTACCGCAGCTGCAGGAGTGGAGTAGGTTGCGGTGAGGCATTGTAGGGTCGATCGATCGAGAGAAAGAGAGAGAAGTGGGAGATTAGTGCTAGTAGTCTAACGGTATCTGGCATTGTGTATCTTGATCACTAGTTACCATTGGTTAATTGGTGCTATTGATCACTAGTTACCATTGGTTAATTGGTGCTACTGATCACTAGTTACCATTGGTTAATTGGTGCTATTGATCACTAGTTACCATTGGTTAATTGGTGCTACTGATCACTAGTTACCATTGGTTAATTGGTGCTATTGATCACTAGTTACCATTGGTTAATTGGTGCTACTGATCACTAGTTACCATTGGTTAATTGGTGCTATTGATCACTAGTTACCTTTGGTTAATTGGTGGTATTGATCACTAGTTACCATTGGTTAATTGGTGCTATTGATCACTAGTTACCATTGGTTAATTGGTGCTATTGATCACTAGTTACCATTGGTTAATTGGTGCTACTGATCACTAGTTACCATTGGTTAATTGGTGCTATTGATCACTAGTTACCATTGGTTAATTGGTGCTACTGATCACTAGTTACCATTGGTTAATTGGTGCTATTGATCACTAGTTACCTTTGGTTAATTGGTGGTATTGATCACTAGTTACCATTGGTTAATTGGTGCTATTGATCACTAGTTATCATTGGTTGATTGTTACTATTGATCACTAGTTACCATTGGTTAATCGTTAGTATTGATAAAGGTAAATAACAATTTATGTACAGTTGACAGGCGTCATGTATATATTAGTTTTCGCTTGCAGTGTAACCACAGGGAGGCGGAGTCCGGTAACACACCCACACACATACACACATACACACGGGCTTTCGTGGTGTAGGGGTTGCGTTACTGACCATGAATAAACAAGGATTCGCCCGGGGTCGGACCCGTATGGGTTAGAGTCCTAGTCGCGGCAGTCGGCCCACACACAACCAAGGTGTTCCACCTCCCCTCAGCGGTTGTCAATGGATGGGTGCCTAGCTTAGGCCAGCATATATATATATATATATATATATATATATATATATATATATATATATATATATATATATATATATATATATATATATATAAGACTAATTTGTCTTTTCGTGTCAGAGAAAACCGTACCAAACGGTAACTCGAGCGGCGGTGGACGACACGGAACTGCACAATAGCGAAGCGTCGAGTTCCTTTACAATGGCCAGCAATTTTCTGTTCTTCCCAAGCAAGAAATCGAGGGACCACAACAAGAGAGAAACTGCCTCCGTTCCCTGTCAGAAAATGATTTGAAGGGGGCCATCAATTTCGTGGAAAGTCCCTCGAAGAAAGAAACTCCCGCGCGTACTCACACAGGGTGGCACAGGCATCATCGTACATCACGATCGCCGCACCTCACGTGACGGAATAATGACTGTGTTCGGATTTTACCTCAGCCACAGTGACATTTGGATATATATATATATATATATATATATATATATATATATATATATATATATATATATATATACACCATCAATGGCTGCCCTAATGATACGGTGGTTGAAAGTGTAAGATCTTGTTCATCATAATGAAATACGATAATTAAGTATATTAATACATACGTAGAGCATTTAGATCTCGTCTGTCTCATTCTTCAGCTTAAAGTGAAGTGTGTTGTCGGGAAACAAGGCCACCATCAAGTGTATATAATGTGTGAAAGCTGTTGGCTGAAGGGCATAATGTTGTGGTCCCTGGCTGGGTGTTCCAATCTCTATAGATGTGCGGGGAAAAGTTATGAACTGTGCTGGATGGGGTGGCTTAGGGTTGGGACTGGTATGGATAATGGTGACGACTACCAGGAGACGCGTTTTATGTCTTTTTCTGGAGAGTTCTATGGCTGTCTTATCCTTTTTATATATATATATATATATAAGTATGATAACATACAGCCAATAAATCTGTGCTCTCTAATGCAACTTCCCAACGAAGTGTGGTTATGTAACGCGTATCTATCTCGGTCTCAAAATTTTCCGGAGATCATAGTACTTTATTCAAGATCACTCAGGCTCCTTGTAGCATCTCTGTGTCCCTGAAATTCACATGCATTGGATGCCGACAAAGATGGTGGAATAGGAAGCGCGTATATAGCGTCAGTTGGGTGCTCAGCAGAGCGTGACAAAAAATAAGGCCCATCCGTTCCAACCCATCAGGAGAGACATGGTAATGTTGCCTCACCAGGAATGACACAAAATGAGGAGGTAATTGGGTTACACTTATCCAGTGGTGGGGAGCGGGGGGGGGATAATGGAACAGCGGAGGTAGTTTATGGCTGTTACTGTGAGGAACTGGTCCACGTTCCGGTCCGTGCCTGGTGGTTAAGATCATTTATCAAGGTTACGTTGCAGAGTTGACGACGCAGGCAATACAATCCCGTGGCCTTCCTCCGACATCAGTTGTCGAGTGCGTGCGTGTGTGTGTCTCTCGCTTCCACTGCAGATTCGTATTTGAAGGAATGGGATGAGGAGAGAGAGAGAGAGAGAGAGAGAGAGAGAGAGAGAGAGAGAGAGGTTAGCAGTAATGGGCGGCACGCAAAGGGATTTGGTCCATCTCTCAGCTGATGCGCGCCTTAATTCGAGCTGTAATGCTGCTGCTGTGTTTATCGTCTACATTAGGAGTCGAGTTTGCAATTATGCATTTCTAATTACCTATGTGGATGATAGGTACACCTAGAACCCCTCCATTACCTCCCAAACTAGCTACCTTCACCTAGAACCCTCTCTATTACCTCCTTAACTAGGTACCTGCAGCTAGAACCCCCTCCGTCACCTCTACACGTAGAACCCTCCTCATACCCTCCTACAGGAGGTAGAACCTCTTCCTAGAACGGTCTCCATTACCTTCCCTGCATGCCTGCACCTCCCATGCATTCATATTATGAATATATCATCCACCACATTACATGGTACAATTCGTCGTGGTTCGGGCTGTTTAATCCTCCGTGAATGGCGATGCATTGTGTGAAACGGATCTCAGCAAACCGGTCACTTAAGAAAAAAAAAAAAAAGCTTCAGTAGACCAGAACGAATGGCTTTTACAAGAAACAGAAACCCGACCGAGCTTCAGTTGGACCGGGGACTTGAAAACAGCTTTCATTGGAACCGGGGACTTGAGATCGTTCAGTGGGACCAGGGACTTTAACAACACAGTGGAACCGGTGGCAGGGTGAGGGATTCAACGATTTTCAGTGGGACCGGGAGGCTTAACTTGCAGTGGAACTAAGGACTTGAGAACTTTAAGTGGAACTGACGACTCACCGACTTTCAGTGGAACCAGGACCCAGGAGTTACCACGCGAAGTAGGAGTAAACACATCTAATAGAGATGCGTTTCACTCTCTCGCCCCCTTGACCGCCAAACACGTATCGCCTTTCATAACAACCAGATCAAACACGACCAGTTTCGCATCCTTGTGTGTGTGTGTGTGTGTTTGTAACTACCTATTTCGTAATTACTTTTTTTTGTACATTACGGGAGAGTTGCATTCGTGCGACAGCAGGCCTTTTGTGTGTGTGTGTGTGTGTGTGTGTGTGTGTGTGTATTTCACCGTTAGATTGCTGAATTGATGAAAGTGATTCCATATATTATCACCAGGATATTGTAGACAGCTTCATTCACGTGTGTCTAAGGGCGCAAATGATTTAACAGTAACGGTTAGGAAAAAAAATCAGGAGTCTATTTCATATCAGATATCGAAAAGGTTTGGAGTATGATGAATATACTTCAGCCACAAGGATCCTGTATAGTTCGTCTGGCAGAGGTCCCACACCGGTCTTACATCACTCTCTCTCTAGATATAGATCGCACTATATATATATATATATATATATATATATATATATATGGGAGAATTTATACCTCTCACGTATTCCCTGCGTGTCGTAGGCGTCTAAAAGGGGAGGGAGCGAGGGGGGCTAGAAATCCTCCCCTCCAGTTTTTACTTTTCAAAAAAAAGAAAGAGCATAGAAAGGGACCAAGTGAGGATATTCCCTCTAAGGCTCAGTCCTCTGTTCTTAACGCTACCTCGCTAACGTGGGAAATGGCCCACAAGCTCCTCCATCCACAAAATACTACTGCTTCGATCGTGGGCAAACTGAATATTTCCCCGCCAGGGCACTGGAGACTCTTTGACACCGCAAGGTCGTGCGCAACACCACTGATCTCACCACAGATTACCCCTCACACGACCGTCTCTTCTGGGCGCCATGACCACCACCGCGCTAACGAAACACTATGACAGACACAGACTCCCGCCAACAGCCACCACACCGACGGTTCCGACGCCAACACCACACCCACCACCCCACGACAGCGCGTGTCCCTCACTTCACCAACAGCACAACTCACATTCGACAGTGAGGGACACACTGGACAAGAGCACCGTCTCCCCCACCCCCACTGAGAGCACCAAGGACATCACCACTAGCAACATCCATGTCCGTGTTTTCTGTTCCTGCTGCTGCTGCTGGAAGCACAGTGCGCATCACAATGGTAAAGCCTCTCTGTTCCCCCGATACGATCACTTGTGTGTCGCAACTGTAGGAGACAAGTTCGATCACTGTTCTGCATTCTGGAGATGGATTTACCTCCAGTCGTTATCATTCGTAAACACTGCCACTAACGGAGGCACGGCTGGTCGTGGTGGTGGTTGAGAGAGGGGGTGCGCTCTCCTCGCAAGGAATGGCGTCCCTGTTCTGGCAGACGCCGTCGCAACCCCAGAACGACGCAGCGCCTCCAACGCGTCATCCTGGGAGACGACCACACCTGGTGGACACACACACACACACACAGACACGGAGCTCAGGGATACATACCTAGACGTTTGTTGTGATCTACACCGCAGGGGAAGCTAAAATGACGGCGTCTCGCCGCCATGCTTACATTTTTATACGGGGGGAGACTTTCGCCGATGACTCCGCCCCTCGGATTGACGCCGCTTCCTGCTAGCCAGTATTCCCGCGCGCCAGGCACTCGTCTTCCCCGAGTCTTTGACACTGTGCCAGCAGCGGGGCCCCTTGGACTCCTCCTTCAGGACATTCCTTCGTTCGTCACGTCCTGTGCACCAGGATGTAATACACACTTAGGTCCGGTAGAGATACGTCCCTTCACCTCTCCCTCGGCTACCTCCCACTACCTGTTCCCTGCCCGCCCTGTGGACTTTATCTCTTTCCTTTGCGAGTGGAAAAGTGAATCGATCATCATGATCGTGATCATTATGCGAGTCATCGACCATCAAGTCCTCTTCCTTGCTGGACAGAGGTTGTGGGACCTCACATGTCCCACGTGAACCATCTATTTCCAGTGGTTGGTTGACTGGGTCACGAGTGGTCGTGGCCACGTCATCTCCGCCGGTCTATTTAAGGTTCTTGCTTCACCTCCACCACTGTGGAGAGGGGGATACACCCGGTGATGGTGAAATAGGTGTCCTTCCAACTTCACAACCTGTGACGTGTAAATTTTTTCGCCCCCCCCCCCCATTTCCTTACTGTATGACATGGCCGTGGACAGTAGAGATTATAAAGTCGTCAATAGGGAATAATGATCACTGATCAGTTGTACAGATATCTTAAGCGATGATAGCTTGAGTTGCTAGTTATAATATACCGATAGCGGGTCTACTATACGAAGACCGATACATTCTGCAAATAAAGTTTCACAATCTGATCATTTCGTTATCACCACATTGTATTTGATAGCACACACATTATATACCATCCGTTGACGTCAACATAACTAAAGAATTCATACGATACAAAACAGATGAGATAATGGAGGAAATGCACGTAACTTATTATTTACCCATCAAAACATTAGCCTGCAGAGTTACAGCGCAAGGGTATGGACGCTCTGACATGTTGCCGGACAAAGATTTGTGCACCCCATTGGGTTGATATCACATCGGATGTTACAAAGTTAGTTGATTGTGGATCTTTTATTACATACTTTACATAGTTTCATACATTACGTCTTACCATCTCGCTACAAAATGTGGATACAAGCTTCACGTTTCAGGTTATCTGTTATCAACAGTAAGGTGTTGTGACGTTTCTGGCAGGGTTTGTTTCGAACTCATCCTTAAAAGGCTTTAGTTTTTCACATTCTGAGACATAGTGTTCTAGTTTGTGACTCCATCTTTGGCCACAAACTTTACAGTTCACATGATGAACTTCTCCAGATAGGACAAACGCATATAGCACCTATATCCTAGAATAAACACATAGAGTACCCACATCCTAGGACAAACACATGTAGTACCCATATCCTGGGACGTACATATATGCACTAGCGATCACATGGACGTTTAGAAATCACACGTGATTCCCAAGGGCTCACCAAGACACACATCAAGCCTAGGACAATCTCCGGATCACACCCATTGCAACGCTCCTCCTCACGTCTGCAGTCCTCCATCATCTGCAAACCTTTACGTTTCTCTTTGTGCCCGTAAAGTTCTTGCTTTCATGTAATGTACAGTGACTGGCCAGTCTCGTCTTTGCACGTTACGTTCATCATGACCTTTGAACATTTCACCGTTGAATTTCCTAGGGCACTGCAAGGACATATTCGCCTTCTTAGCTTCGTCTTCGAAGGTACTACAAGGCCTCATTCGCATCCTCAGTGTCTTCCGATCTCCGAAGACATGTCTCGGGAGGCTCTTCGCTCTGGGCTGCTTCGGCGACCAGACTCCAACACAATGTTTGACGGTATCAGGGCGAGAGGATGTTCCTTCATCATGATGACACAGTTAATAAGTGACACCCTCATCAAAAGATCCTCTTGTGTAAGGAGAACCTAACACTGACTATTGGTAACGCCCTAGCGATATATATATATATATATATATATATATATATATATATATATATATATATATATATATATATATATATATATATATATATATATATATATGCTCCTGAGTCCTCAGCATTGAGATGGCCAAAACAGAGACAGGGTTTGAGAAGGTTAGGTAAGTAGGAGCCAGAGTATGAGGAAAACATTTGCCGATCTTGTTACATCTCCGTGGTTTAAATAGTTGATAACACCACCCTTAAGGTAGGCGCTTCGGCAACGATGGTAAAATGTTGAGCCTTGCTCAAGGTGTTTTCCCCCAAGGGGGGAGGACTTTTCTAATCTATCATCGTTTTAAACAATTATTTCCCCACGCGGTACCTACCAGTGAAAACTACGAATTTGTTTACTTGGTTTTTACCCTCGTGAGAGGTGGCTGCTTGTGCTCCCACAACACTAGGTAGAACACGCAATACTCGGCAAGCTGCTGCGTAACATGATTACTGTGTGGCCATCGGCAACTCAAACCTGGGCCATTTTGATAACTGCTTCTTTCCCTACACTTCGAAGCTTTGGAACTCTTTACCTTCTCATACCTTTCCCAATAACTTTAGCCTGGCACATTTTGAAACACAAGTTTACCACTTCCTCCAGAAGTCGTAAATACTTTCCCTTGTCTTTTCTTTTTCCCTTTCACAATCTTTTTCTATACTTGAATCAATGTCTGACCTTGATGTGGCTGTCAGGGCCCCGTATGAACACCAGCTATCGCTGTCAGGGCTGTCTTTGTACACCAGCTGTGTGTACACCACGACGCACACACAACCTCACAACGCCTCATGACCCGTGTTTCCGACCGGTGGACGTGGCTCGCTTCCTGAGTGCTGCAGGAGCCTCATAAAGACACAAGGGGGTCTCCTGTATTTGGAAGGGTCCGGAGGAGGTCGTTCACCTTTTGTTAAAGCTGATGTAGCTGCTTGAAGTATCTCTCCCAGCTTTTCCAAGGTGAAGAGGTCGTGAACCCTGGCCAAGACAGAGGGGGGGTCGTCTTCCTAAGGCTGTGAGAGTCGTTCCATGGGAAGGGCGGACGACCCTCAGCTTCGGGATCCAGTAACCACAAGGAGAGAAAATTTTTAAGAGACAATTGTGATGCCTCTGGTCGAAATCGCTGCCCTCTGTGTGTGTGTGTGTGTGTGTGTGTGTGTGTGTGTGTGTGTTTATCTTTGGGATTCCTCTTTTTTTCCACTCTCTCTCTCTCTCTCTCTCTCTCTCTCTCTCTCTCTCTCTCTCTCTCTCTCTCTCTCTCTCTCTCTCTCTCTCTCTCTCTCTTCTTCCTAAGTCCTCCCATTCACTCCAGGATCACGTCTGATGATGGAATAAAGTGCTTTTTTTTCCTGATATACATTATCATAATTATGGCCTCTTAAATCCCCTCCTCCACGTGTAAAAAGGAATATAATATGTCATCTAATTGGATCTAATGATACTGTAATATGGGCATCAATGTTTTACGGACAGAGGTCGTAACAGAGACGCGTGGTTAACGAGGTCAATTAAGTCCAGGTCAAGGGGACTGTGGG